>NW_026061730.1:4172500-4472500 GCF_023897955.1 Schistocerca gregaria | reverse complement strand
GCATAAATCACTTAATAAAGGCAAGGCCTCCGATCCAGATTGTATACCAGTCAAGTTCCTCTCAGAGTATGCTGATAAAATAGCTTCATATTTAGCAATTATATACAACCACTCACTCACAGAAAGATCAGTACCTAAAAGACTGGAAAATTGCTCAAGTCACATCAATATCCAAAAAGGGAAGTAGGAGTAATTCGCTGAATTACAGACCTATATCACTAACGTTGATTTGCAGTAGGGTTTTGTAAAATATACTGTATTCGAACATTATGAAGTAACTCGAAGAAAACGATTTATTGAAACATAGCACAGATACAGAAAATTTGCTCTTGTGAAACACATCTAGCTCTTTATACTCCTGAAATAATGAATGCTATCGACATGGGATGTCAAATCAATTCCATATTTTTAGATTTCGAGAAGGATTTCGACACCGTTCCTCACAAGCGTTTTCTAACCAAACTGCGTGCCTACGGAGTATGGCCTCAGTTGTGCGACTGTCAGAAAGGTCACAGTTCGTTGTAAAAGACGGAAAGTCATCGAGTAAAACAGAAGTAACATCCCCAAGGAAGGGTTATAGGCCCTCTGTTGTTCCTGATCTATATTAACGACTTAGGAGACAATCTAAGTAGCCATCTTAGACTGTTTGCAGATGGTGCTGTCATTTACCAACTTGTAAAGTTATCAGATGATCAAAACAACTTGCAAAACGAATTAGATAAAATATCTGTATAGTGCGAAAAGTGGCAATTGACCCTGAATAAAGAAAAGAGTGGAGTACTAAAAGAAATCAGTTAAATTTCGATTACGCGATAACTCATACAAATCTGAAGGCTGTAAATTCAGCTAAATACCTAGGGATTACAATTACAAATAACCTAAATTGGAACTATCACATAGATAATATTGTGAGTAGAGCCAACCAAAGACAGCGATTCATTGGCATAACACTTAGAGGGTGTAACAGGTCTACTAAAGAGACTGCTTACACCATGCTTGTCCGCCCTATTCTGGAGTATTGCTGTGCGGTGTGGGATCCGCAGCAGGTGGGACTGAGGGATGACATGGAAAAAGTTCAAAGAAGGACATCTCGTTTTCTATCATCGCGAAACAGGAGAGATAGTGTCACAGAAACGATACGTGATTTGGAGTGGCCATCATTAAAGCAAAGGCGTTTTTCGTTGCGACGGGATTTCCTCACGAAATTTCAATCATCAGTTTTTTTCTCCGATTACGGAAACACCTTGATGGCACCCATCTGTATAGGGATAAATGATCACCACGACAAAATAAGAGGAATCAGGACTCGCACAGAAAAATTTAAGTACTCACTTTTCCCACGTGCCGTTCGAGAATGGAACAGTAGAGAGGCAGCTTGAAGATGGTTCATTGAACCCTCTGTCCGGCTCTTTATTGTGAACAGCAGAGTAGTCACGTAGATGTAGATGAAATACTAGGGACGGAAATTTCTTCCATCATCTGGATTGGAACCGTCTTACCTCCGATGCGAGTGCCACCACACAAACATGCTTATGTGTCCCATGGTGGAAGTTAAGGAGATAGAAATGATTGGTGGTATTTATTGTAATAATTCCTTAGGTCTTTAACATAATTGATTTTGATGTAGCAGAGACTACACCATGAGGTGAAGTTATTGAAGCAGATGAAGATATGCTGTTGAGTAAGATTTACAGTGACAAAAGAAGCGTGATGTGTAGGACACGGAGCTATACAGGAAACATAATTCATTGGGACACCTGAACCTTGTCTATTTCCTCCCACAGTTCCGAATGGGGGACTAGTCTGGAATATTTTGCCAATGGAGGGGTCATCAGAACACTTTTCAATTACAGGCCACATGCCCTGTGGATACAGATCAGTGGTTCCCATTACCTTCTGCCTTTGAAAACTGCTGACCCTTAGGCTTTTAGGAGCAGTTACCCATGCCAAGGGCAAAAGAGCGTCCTGAAACCCTGTCCGCCCCTGCACCGTTACTGATTTACTGATGATTATTTTCTAAAGTTAAGCATTAGAAATGTTTGAATTTGTATCCCAGGACGATTTGATTAGTATTCAGAAACGCTACCCTTAAGTCATACGGATAGAAACTTGCATACAGAATGACAAGACACAACTTTAATAGAGCTAGTAGGAAAGAAGCGTTCTTTTACGATGGTTGAAAGTAATGAAGTTATGAGCAGCGTCTCATCAGCATTTTCTGGAATGTGTCGTTTTATTCTTGTGTTGTAAATGCTATATTAAATTCGCTTTGCGGCGTTGTGGACAGGTACTTTAAACTGCGAGCAAAAGATGTGGTCGTCGTAATTGAGCGACACAGTATGTACCGAATTGTCGAACCGTCATTAGGAACAATGAGGATCAATGAAGATATATTTAAGATAAGAGGCACTGGGTCTGGGTTGTTGAGGTTGTTTCGCAACATGTGGTTGTTATGGAGGAGAGGATAATGAACAGAATGAATCCTTTTCAATGCATTGTTCATATTATGCAAAATGTGGTAGTGGTTTTCTTCATGTGTGTCACCAATCCCAGGGATTTTTTGGTCTGTAGAATGAGAGCCTGATATCAAGATATCTCACAAGCACCCATTCGCAACATCATTTGATGGTATGTTGTAGCAATTACCTGTGCTTTTTAGAGTGTAGAGTGACAATGGGATTGTGTTGTGTGATTCTAACAATTTTCATTAAGGTATATATAGTTGTAGTATTAAGATAACATGTGAGTGATGATCTTGCTGGAGCTGACGGTACAGACATATGAGTGGGATGGTACGCTACTGCTTTGTCGTGATGTGTTATGTGGCGAAATAAGGTTAGGTATAGGTTTTCAGCTGATGTTTTGGGGCGGCTGAAGATAAAGTAGGATTCGTTTTTGGAGTAGGTGACTTGTATGTTAAAATGAAAGGTGAATGGGGATGTTATCATTATTTGTTGGACTATATGTGGACGTTCAAAGAGACTGAATGTTGTAGAGAATAGTGATTCTAAACTGAATGTCTTTCATGTTAGGGATGTGACACAATTAACTGTTGGGATGATGACAGTGAGTTCGACTGATGGTGTGGAAAACCGTGGTTCTGAACTCGATATTTTTGATGGTGGGGATACAATGCATGGAGTTGTTGGGACAAGGATGGTATGTTTAGTGTAGCGAATAATGCTTTGCATTTGGTGGGTTAATGTATGTTGCGGCATTATGGGAAGAAGGATAATTGGCCCCCATTTTATCGGTGGCAATTAAATGGTGCAACGTATGCAGATTTCCTACTTAATGTTCTACCGATGTTACTACAAGATGTTTCACTGCATGACAGATTGACGATGTACTTCCAACATGATGGATGTCCGGCACATAGCTCACGTGTGGTTCAAGCGGTATGGAATAGCATATTTCATGACAGGTGGATTGGTCGTTGAAGTACCATACCACGGCCTGCACGTTCACTGGATCTGACGTCCCTGGATTTCATTCTGTGGGGAAAGTTGAAGGATATCTGCCATCGTGATCCACTGAAAATGCCTGACAGCAGGCGTCAGTACATTGTCAGTGCATGTGCAAACATTATAGAAGGCGAACTACTCGCTGTTGAGAGGAATGTCGTTACATGTATTGCCAAACGCATTGAGGTTGATGGACATCATTTATTGCATTAATGTGGTATTTACAGGTAATCACACTGTAACAGCATGTGTTCCTGGAAATGATAAGTTCAGATTATCATATTGGAAAAACCGAAATAAAATGTTCAAACGTACCTACATTCTGTGTTTTAATTTAAAAAACGTACCTGTTACGAACTGTTCGTCTAAAATTGTGAGCCATATGTTTGTGACTATTACAGCAGCATCTATCACAAAGCGAAAAACGTTGTCCAACTAAAACATTCATATTTCTTGACGTACTACACGAATGTGTTATAAAAAATGGGGGTTCCTATTTTTAAAAAAAGCAGTTGATATCCATTTGACCTATGGCAGCGCCATATAGCGGGCCAACCATAACGCCATCTGGTTTCCCCCTTCAAGCTAGACAAGTTTCGTTTTTTGTAGTTTTTTCGTTTGACGCTTATTTCGTGAGATATTTGGCCTGGTGAGGATCAATAGACCAGCCTGTGTATATGTTTCAGCCTTTGTGAACTAGATGAGTGACCAAGTTTACAATTCAGATCTTATCATTGTAGTGGGACCAGTTCAGGGAGGGCACATCAGGAAATTGTTGGATTGAGGAAACAGATTCGTTGAGTGTGTGCCAACCCCTGCCTCCTCACACCTCCACCTCCACCCGACTGATTTCGCCCATCCGCTCCCCCGCCCCTCCCCCAGGCAGGCGAGCAGTCAGCAGCATGCACTGCACTCCCCCCCCTCCTCCCCCCCCCCCCATCCATCGCTGCGAGTGCGACCACAGCGCCGACCCCCCTCCCTCCCCCTTCCCCCGTCACTGCCCACTGTAGCGTACAGTCCTGCGACTCACGTCCTACTATCTTGCTGGTGTGCAGCGCTTTAAGAAGAACTTTGTAAAACTACTCTCCATCACGATTACACATTCGTACGGATTTTTCTCAGACCTAGTATTAACATATGTAAGAATAATATTAACACTACGTCTTGTCCAATTAACTGTTCAATTATAAGTCGAAATATTATTTATCCAAGAAAATTAGTAAATACGAACAGTATCATACCATTATAATACATGATAAATTTAGAACACTACATTGGTTACAGTATTGACAAAAAATTTGTTTGTCTGTAGCAATTATGTTACAGATTCCAATCGCCATTTTTAAAACAAGCCTTAGACTGGGTCTGAAAAAAACTACATGTACAGAATTTTAGTGTTTATAGAAGATAAAAAGGGACACTTTTGTATATGAAGCAAATGTCCCAGATGTATGAAGGTCTTACCTTCACTGATGTTCAGAGACGGTGTTCAAAGTGCTGTTGGATGGGCATTCTTTTAGAGATGTTGCGGGGCTCCTACGGGAGGGAGACGAGTTGTTCGGAGTACAAGAACTGACAGACACCCCAGGTGAGCCGGTTGCCTGTTAGGCTGAGGCTACAACCATTTTTTATGGAACACCCACTTTTTTCTAGTGTGTTATGCAGTCATTAGCACCCAGCTGGCACTTGAGTAATGTCTCTAAAACATCACACAGTCTCTGTACATCACTAGTGTAGGAACCTTCACGGACCACTAGCAGGTAGAGGATGCACCTGTGAAATTTGTGTCACATATAAATAGTTTTTTTTAATCTTCTTTAAACATTCGAAAATTTTGTGTATGTAGTCTTTCTTACTCCCTGTATAATAAGTCAATAATACATCTAAATAGGGTTGTTAGGTTTTAACGGGTCTAGATGGAGAGTTACCAAGCAGTTGAAAAACTGACTTTTGAAAGAGCACCAGTGATTATCTTGCGTAGCAAGTATAATCACGTAAGATCTAAAACTAGATATTCAGAAGGGCATTTGAACCTCATTCATCAAATAATTGGAAAGTCTTCAGCGCATAACTGTGAAATGGACAGGTCCCGGTATTAAACTTACCTACAGTCTTGAATTCATCTTCGTATAATAAATCGATGTACTCAGTTGCAGCGTACCAGTAGACGCGATAGGCGGCGTACAGTGAGGCAGCGAGGCTGAACATCTGCGACGCCTGTGGCTGCCGCTCCTCGCACAGCGCACTGAAGTCGTCGGGAAAGGAGAGGTTCCACGGCTGATAGCGCAGTAGGCGTTCACTCAACAGCGGTCGCCTGTAACACACAATACGCTAGGTTGAAAGTTAAAAACCAAGCATGTATGGTTTATGCAAGAATGTAAAAGTATCCAGACTGGATTTCCACTCAGCAGTGGACTTAATACTTCCTGGCAGATTAAAACTGTGTGCCAGACTGGCACTCAAATGGTTCAAATGGCTCTGAGCGCTGTGGGACCTAACATCTGAGGTCATCAGTCCCCTAGAACTACTTAAACCTAACTAATCTAAGGCCATAACACACATCCATGCCCGAGGCAGGATTCGAACCTGCGACAGTAGCGGTCGCGCGATTCCAGACTGTAGCGCCTAGAACCGCTCGGCCAGGTGTGGCTAGTAAAAACAATCAACAGTTAACTTGGTTTCACCTATAGATGTAATAAGCGACTAGATGACTTCACTGACACACTCAACTTGGACCTCAATATGGACAAAGTTTTTGTCTACTGCAATGAACACTTCGCCTCCTGTGGCTTCTAATCTGTGACTCCAACACACATTCCACGACTCGCTAAATATCTCAGAGTTTTTCACTTCAGATTTCAGCCAGCTCTCGGTTCCAAGAATAATTTGAGCGTGAGAGCTTTCCTGGATGGCAGTAAATTCGGGAACTTTTCTACGAAGTTACACTTTAATGATACAGTTTTTGCAGTAGAGCTGTCTTTACTCTGAAAGCGGTCTGATTTCCCTATATCTGTACCAACTGACGAGTGTTCAAGAGAGTAGCTCAAACTACTGCCTAGCCTAAAACCCCCCATGCGAACTCCTCAAGTACTGTGCAACCTGAATTACAGCTTTCCTCGTGTAGTACAACCCTGTCTTACAATATACTCATCTACACTTTTCAATCAACCTCCCCAACCACTCGTACGTTCGTGCTCACTGCCTGACATAATATCTGCACTTTTATCACATCCCACTATCTGCAGGTCTCCATGTACAGTGAATCAGTAACCCACTCACAATGCTGATGACAGACGTGGAGTAGCGAACCAAAAATCTCCACACCATAACCAATGTGGAGTAACAATAGGGTTCCTCAAAAACAGCCCCAGTTGGCTGCAAATCATGTTCAATCATCCTGCATAACACTTTATCAGTAGTATGTATTTTACCACCCTAACAGACACCTCAGCTACTGCCTTTCTCTGTTCAAGCCACCCTACACCACACAAGTTCTTTGCTCACAATGACCACTGCCTCTCCCCACCCGTATAACACATCAGTTACCATGATGAACTTAACTGGGGATGTCAGTTGATCACCTTCGTTTCAAAAGACCTAGTCCACTTCCCAGACACATAATTCTCGAAAGTGACTCTAGTACCAACCTCTTCGGGTGTAACGGTAATTGTGTACAGTAGGTCTGTTTGGTGGTCAGGAGTGTACACTGTTTATCAGCTGCCACTGTTCGACTGCACAATGGACACCCGACAATTGATCGCAATCACGACAGATTTTAATTGTTCATCCTTATCCACGTTTTCCACCTCCATAACTACGCCACAATAAGCCACCTAAAGGAATCGGAGAACACCGCCACAAAACCTACTGGGAGGTCACCCATTCCCACATAGGGAGCCACCTCGTCTCTCTCCATACTGCCAGCATATTTCCTACACCACTCCCTTCCACAGCCCCACATGTCAACCACTCGAGAGACAACTTCGCTTCCCTCTCGCTCGCAACTTCCAGTATTTACTCTCTGTCCTACGAACTGATTTAAAGACACCGACCACAGTACAAAATATATGCGCTTTCTCCCCTCTTCTGGCGTCTTCCCGTCTTCCCTCACCACTGCTTACATTTTTCCTTCGTATATTGAGATGAACAGGAATTGTAGCCTCGCCGAGTGGATGCCAATATGTGGGCTAGAGCCACTACTACACGGTATTAGCGTAATTTGTCTTGGAGATGACTTTTTTCTTCGTCCCACATAATGTGCGGACACGCTCAGTTTTCGTTTCAGGTTCCACATCACTATTTCCACGAATTTTGAAAACTTCCGATGTATTTGCAACCGTCAATACTATCTCTAGTCAAATCAGTAACACCGTTCATTGTGTTGGTTTTCTCCGCTCGTCTGCTGCTTAATACTTGGAACATTTTTAGACAAAATACGAATAAAGAAATTGAAGTCTAAACAATCAGAAAACTGTAAATGACGAGTTTCCGTCACCATCTCCTTCCATTCTGAATTAAATGATCCCAGTATTTTCTATATCAGTAATGAATACTTCCATGGTTGAAAGTGAAATAAACTCTAATAAAGTGAATACAACAAAGATTTGAGTGTACACTGGTTCAAACCTGAATATCAAGCGTCCCGGCCTGTCCTTGTCTTCTTCCATCTCGTAGTGCTCTACCTGTTTGCTGACGTATTGTGCGTCGTGTACCAATCCGGTTAATTTCGTGTGCAGCATGTCTTTCACACGTTCCACGTCCTTGGTCCAACCATGGAGTTGCTGACCACTCGTGTGGCTACCCTGAGACACACAGAAAATAGTTCAAATTACTTGCATGACATTCACGAGTAGCAGCCTGTCTTAATTTACAGTTACATGTACCGCTAGTAAACAACACTGAAAATTACTGCCAGTGCAAGAATGTAGTACATTCAATTTTGTACAGGTACTAAAACATTAATGCACAGCAGATGCCTCGTGGTGTTTCATTAAATACACACATTTGTGAAACTAAGAGAGCTGGAGATATTTCTTGGTAGTTGACATTACAAACGTCTGAATGTATGAAAGCATACTCTTGTGACGGCAAGTCCGACTGAAACGTTCTGAGGCTGCCAGCAGCGTCGAGTTCCTACGTGTAGAGCGACATGGCGTAGCTGGGACTCTGATGAGATTCAATTCAAACATTGGAACGATTTTCGAAAATAGAATGATCAGATTGTTGACAAATCCTTAAAAATCTTACTCGTTATCAACGCAGTGAGAAACCTGAACACACTTTGCGACCCTTTACAAACGCAGTTATAGGCATCAGCCGCTCCATATCAGAAAAATTGTCTGAATTAATTGTGCACACATGAAATGTCAGTTTCACTCAAAATTTTGTAGCGTTTGTCCATTGCCTGGCTGCTAGGTTTTGCCAAAAGTTTTCAGTTTCTTGCTCGTCATCTAACCCGATGCGGTCTATATCTGAACACTTCTCGAATATTGCAGATTTGAAGGAATGTAGCACGGTTTATTAACTTTGCAAGTTTCAGAGGGGAAAAAATGAGCCTGTCCCAGAAGATGTCTCGAAATAAGTCCGGTGGATGGAAAGAGAATACTGTGGAATAATTAGGGTTCCATGTCTCAGTCTGTAGAAATGGAACCCTTATAGATGCGGCCATTTGAGTCACATTTATTAATACTGGATAACTCACTCGTCAAACCCTGTAAGGTGCGTTTCGTTGATCTAGAATTGTGAAATGTGGCAAGAAGCAAGGTTTCACAGTGTAAGTAAAGGAAAAGAATCCTAAAATTATTAATCTCTAATTATATATCACGAAAAAGTACTTCTTTTTCATGTTCTTATCACTCTGTCTATTTGCCTGTCGGAGTGTCAAGATCATTTTTCCTGGGCCAGTTTCGGGTACGAAATTCAAATTTATGTCACATGTCCCAATCCTATGCTCCCTTTGGCGTTGTACAACTTGTAAGCTTCTAAGTCAATGCAATCAAAAGATATGGCCATTTACGTTACATATTTTGATACTCGAAAACTCACTCATTGAAACCTATAGGGTGCTCTTCATTGACTTAGAATCATGAGATTTTTCAAAAACTAAGTTTTCTGCTACAAGCGAAGGGAAGAATGAAGAAAAAATCTGAAACTTGTTAAGTTGTAATTATATCACATAAAAACGTCTTTTGCGATTTGGACATACATTGCATTCATCATCTGATCTAACCATAACATACGAACATTACTGCATCCAAACATAAAATGTGTGTTGTAGTCATTTTTTAGTAGGTAAACAGAAATGTTCTATTAAATCTTCTCTCCTTACATACATAAACTGAAGTCCCCTGCTCGCTTATTCTTGTTTGTTTTTGTAGGCTGAGGAGCTAATGTGGATCTTCTGAACCGAACTTGGTTTTCCTGGGACCAATATCTCGCCAGTATCGATACGGATTCTCGATAACAGTAAAAACTCGTTGGTATTCTCGATTCCCAGGATGGGGGATTTGTACGGAACCCTTAGTGTGTGAGTCCCTCTCGCACTTGCCCATTCTGTTTTCCTTTCTTTTTATTCACCCTAGCTTCACCCAGTGTGTTTCCTGGAAGGCGAGTGTTCATCACAGACAAGGGTGCCATCAGTAGTGGTCGAAGGAAGTGTGACAGAACTACTCTTGTTCTCTATACGTGGTGTCCCAGTCCTTTTGGGACGTACTGAAACATGTGACAGTGCAATCCTTTAAAAGGCATATTTATTGTGTTTAGGACATACAGAGCAATCACCTCCTAACAACAATGGAACTCATAGTAATTGTTCCAAGCAACGACTGTCGGACTCAGTGCATGTGTTGCAATGATTCCAGCAGTTCTTCGTACTCTTGCAAGGATCTGGGGTGTCCGTTGTGCAGTTGAACACTAGCAGCTGATAAACAGTGTACACCCCTGACCACCAAACAGACACGCTGTACACAATCCGGCTCATAGCACTCAAGCATCTCACTGGCGCATTAACCTGTGCTGAAAGCACACCATTATCCCTGCTGTCTGTGGTCCATTGCATCAGATAGCTTTGGCGTGTTCATGGTAAGGTGTGTTGCTGTGTTCAGTGCACAGTGAATAAGTAAATGTGGAATGTGCAAGCACTGAGACAAAAGGACTTTGAACTCTGTGTCTGCTTGTGTCAATCTATTATCGGAAACAGCGCTGCACAGGCAAACTTCGTACAGTTTGTATTGTTTTCGGATGATGCCTCATTCATCGGTGATGGTGTTTTCAACAGCCAAACAACCAGATCTGGAATGAGGACAATCCCCACGCCACACATATCGTTAGCTAACAGCAAAGATTATTTGTCAAGGTATTTTAGGGCATTATCCAAGATCACCCAGTAGAACATTATTTGCTGCCTCTCCATCTAATTTTTCCACATAACCTGGTGTTTCTGTGAGATATGCTGCCACATTGCTTGGAGAATGTGCAGTTTCGTGTCCACAGAATTGTATGGGGCAACACGTCGGTACACCAGCCCACTTTGATGTTAATGTTTTTGCAAGCAGCTGAACAACATCTACCCTCATTATTTAACTGGAAAGCGTAAGTCCCGTCAGATGGCCAGCGTGATCGCTCGATCTTACAACCCTCGACTTCATTCTCTGGGGTTATGTCAATATGTTGGTGTATGAAACACCTTAGATACAGCTGGAGACCTGCTGTTCCAGGGTCCAAGCTGCCTCCTCCTGGTAGAACATTGTTGCTCACATGCAAGGCCTCCACAACGAGTGTTGCCGCTTCATGTTCAGCGATGTTTGAAGATGTAGCTTTTGTCACACATATCGACTCAGTTTTGACAAGTTTCTACACAGTCGTTACTTCGCCACAGCTGTTCAGAGCAATGAAATATGACACGTCTTGGAAGATAGTAACGTGGTTGACTCGATTCCATTATCGCAGAAGCTGCGATGTTACAGGATTGACCAATGGGGATATGCTGACATCACCCTGAAATTGTGATCACAGAGAGAGCGTTGTGCACATCAAAGGTTGTGAGAAGGTGGTGTGAATGTGGGAAATTTTCAAGACACTGTCATTCTGAATCTGGAATCATTCAACTGTCTGTCAATCCGACATCTCAAGCAAGTGTACTGTGGTGGAGAGAAAAACGGGTTTACTTGTGTTGCAGATATGTGCAAATACTATTACCATGGCTGCGCAGTAAATAAACGTCTATTTAATAAAAATTTTGTACTCACACTACTGGCATTAAAATTGCTACACCACGAACATGACGTGCTACAGACGTGTACTTTAACCGACAGGAAGAAGATGTTGTGATATGCAAATGATTAGGTTTTCAGGGCATTCACACAAGGTTGGCACCGGTGGCGACACCTACAACGTGCTGACATGAGGAAAGTTTCCAACAGATTTCTCATACACAAACAGTAGCTGACCGGCGTTGCCTGGTGAAACGTTGTTTTGATGCCTCGTGTAAGGAGCAGAAATGCGTACCATCACGTTTCAGACTTTGATAAAGGTCGGATTGTAGCCTACCGCGATTGCGGTTTATCGTATCGCGACATTGCTGTTCGCGTTGGTCGAGATCCTAAGACTTTTTAGCAGAATATGGAATCTGTGGGTTCAGAAGGGTAATACGGAACGCCTTGCTGGATCCCAACGGCCTCATATCACCAGCAGTCGAGATGACAGGCATCTTATCCGCGTGGCTGTAATGGATCGTGCAGCCACGTCTCGATCCCTGAGCCAACAGATGGATCCATTTGCAAGACAACAACCATCTGCACGAACAGTTCGACGACGTTTGCAGCAGCATAGACTATCAACTTGGAGACCATGGCTGCGGCTACCCTTGACGCTGCATCACAGACAGGAGCGCCTGTGATGGTGTACTCAACGACGAACCTGGGTGCACGAATGGCAAATCGTCAGTTTTTCGGATGAATCCAGGTTCTGTTTACAGCACGATGGTCGCATCCGTGTTTGCCGACATCGCGGTGAACGCACATTGGAAGCCTGTATTCGTCGTCGCCATACTGGCGTATCACACAGCGTGATTAGTATGGGGTGCCATTGGTTACACGTCTCGGCCACCTCTTGTTCGCATTGACGTCACTTTGAACAGTGGACGTTACATTTCAGATGTGTTACGACCCGTGGTTCTACCCTTCATTCGATCCCTGCGAAACCCTACATGTCAGCAGGATAATGCACGACCGCATGTTGAAGGTCCTGTATGGGCCTTTCTGGATACATAAAATGTTCGACTGCTGCCCTGGCTAGCACATTCTCCAGATCTCTCACCAATTGAAAACGTCTGGTCAATGGTGGCCGCACAACTGGCTCGTCACAATGCACTAGTCACTACTCTTGATGAACTATGGTATCGTGTTGAAGCTGCATGGGCAGCTGTACCTGTACACGCCATCCTAGCTGTGTTTGACTCAATGCCCAGGCGTATAAAGGCAGTTATTACGGCCAGAGGTGGTTGAGGTGGTTGTTCTGGATACTGATTCTCAGTATCTATGCACCCAAATTGCGTGAAAATATAATCACATGTGAACTCTAGTATAATATGTTCGTCCAATGAATACCCGTTTATCATCTGCATTTCTTCTTGGTGTAGCAATTTTAATGGCCAGTAGTGTAGTTAGATACTTCCGACCTCATTTTTTGCAGTTCTTTTGCCAGCTTTGTTTATTTACCGCGTGTCATCTATACTCTTTTTCGAGAATTGTCGAGATGATTTTCCCAGTGCCTGCAATGTGTTACTCAAAACGTGGCCGATCAGCAGCTGCTTGCAGCCAGCATATTCCAGTTCGAGCATTTCTGTCATAGCATAATCCTACTCGTTTAATATGTGAAATTCTTCTTCTTCCGAGAAATAAAACCGTTTGTGCTGCTTTGCACCCATGTTTTGTGAGTAATGAGAGTAGTAGCAAGTTGAGAGACGCATGATCAAACGTGTACCAACACGTTGGAATCTGTCGCAACACGCTATGTGTAAGTAATGTCAGTGGTGAGAGAAGAGGCGTGATGATGTGCGACTTGAACTCTTCATCAGCGCACGCTACGTGGCTGAAGGGGTCTGTAAACAGTCCTGCGGAGGGCCACACGAGTCTTACTCTGTCTCCGACTGCCAGCCAGCACTGGGGTCGGAGTGAAGCGCTCTTGTGGTAACCGTTCCGATGATGGTGACTGCGGAAAGCGCACACGCACATTGGATAACAATGATGACGCCACACTGTTGTCATTATTTACCGACGATGGTGTGATGTCATTCATCATGATCCGCTTGGCAGAGGATGAAAGTAAATGTACATGTTTTCTATAGTGTTTTTGTTTATAGGTGATTCCTATGGCTTCTAGTTCTTCTTTTCCAGACACAATGAGCCATGACTCGCTGAGGGAGCTGAACCCAGCAGCTGATATGATGATGACGATGATGATGATCCCTAGGGAACGATTTCGATCTTTCACAGGCAGATACATGAGTATTCTACAGTGTTAAACTGTTTTTCGTTATTTTTGAGATGCTCTTGTTTATAGATGTTCTCTATGAGAATATCAGTGTTCTGATACAACCACCAGCTGCTGGTGCATCTGCAGTTGTGTTGTCGTTTGCTTTTGTCAGTCTTCTCTCAGCACATTCCTCTGACGACGTCATACACCTCCACTAGTGCTCATGCTGGATATGCCCTTAATGACAAACATGCCAGTTGATGTTGAGTTTCTGGAAGTGTATTCCAGCAACGAACACAACAGGTTTAAGTACATTTATTATTATTCTTATCAGTGATCGAATAGGGTCTTTCATTTCTCCTTCAATAGATACTTATGAAGTGCGTCTCTTTCGTCTTCTTCTGTGCACAGTTATTAGGAGTTCGACGTCGTGTTGAGGAGAAGAGCATTATCCAAAATTGAGTGAGAAGTGTTGCGACATCATGGGGTAAGCCGATACCAGAGTGGCCATACTGAGTCACTTTTCTGAGGGGGGGGGGGGGGGGGGGGGCGACTGTAAGACAGCCAGCTGTATACTCTACCTTGATTTATATTCATAAGATTTTTTTACCTTATTGTAGGGTCAAAATCGTAGTTTGCATCCTTATCTGGGCCACAACACGCCCTGGCATACCTCTCTGCACGGCTTTAGTGAATAACTACGAGTGGAAGTATCTGGAATACGCGTACCTTAAGACTGCTACAGCTACCTGAAAACTTAAGTTTCATTTAGAAAGCAAAGTGTGTTTTTAAATCGAAACTGTCTGTAAAAAATTGGAAAAGGCGCAGTGTATGAGCAACGAAGCGTAAGCTGCACCACAAAGATAATGAAGAAGTCGCCCTTTAAACATTCTCGCAAGCTTTCTTTTTTGGTCATCAATCTACTGACTGGTTTGATGTGGCCCGCCACGAATTCCTTTCCTGTGCTAACCTCTTCATCTCAGAGTAGCACTTGCAAGTTACGTCCTCAATTATTTGCTTGGCGTATTCCAATCTCTGTCTACCTCTACAGTTTTTGGCCTCTACAGCTCCCTCTAGTACCATGGAAGTCATTCCCTTATGTCTTAGCAGATGTCCTATCATCCTGTCCCTTCTCCTTATCAGTGTTTTCCACATATTCCTTTCCTCTCCGATTCTGCGTAGAACCTCCTCATTCCTTACCTTATCAGTCCATCTAATTTTCAACATTCGTCTATAGCACCACATCGCAAATGCTTCGATTCTCTTCTGTTCCGGTTTTCCCACAGTCCATGTTTCACTACCATACAATGCCGTACTCGTAAGCTATGACGTACTAAATCTACACAATATTGGATATATATAGGGTAAATAGCCTTTGCAGAAATAGAATGCATGGGTGATGGTAACGAAAACAAGATGGAATGTCAGGACATAAAACGATGTCAGCAGAAACTGTAAGTAGGCTGTTTAGGTTTTCTTATTGGTAACGCCACATAGCGCTCGGTATGAAAAATCACTGGCTGTGGTGTGCGCAGTCTGTGCTTAGTTTGCATTGTTGTCTGCCATTGTAGTGTCGGGCAGCGGCAGCTGGATGCTAACAGCGCGTAGCGTTGCGCAGTTGGAGGTGAGCCGCCAGCGGTGGTGGACGTGGGGAGAGAGATGGCGGAGTTTTGAAATTTGTAAGAATTGGTGTCATGAACTGCTATATATATAATGACTAGTGAGGTAAATACATTGTTTGTTCTCTATTAAAATCTTTCATGTGCTAACTATGCCTATCAGTAGTTAGTGACTTCCGTAGTTTGAATCTTTTAGTTAGCTGGCAGTAGTGGCGCTCGCTGTATTGCAATAGTTCGAGTAACGAAGATTTTTGTGAGGTAAGTGATTTGTGAAACATATAGGTTAATGTTAGTCAGGGCCATTCTCTTGTAGGGATTATTGAAAGTCAGATTGCGTTGCGCTAAAAAATATTGTGTGTCAGCTTAAGCACATTCGTGTAGAATTTTTCTAAGAGGACGTTTCATATGTCGACCCTTAGCCGAGGATACCTCACTGGAATCTTCTGATTTTTTCTTGTAGTTTGTGTAATTAATGTAGATTTTTTTTATTGCTAGCGCGTAATCATAGAGAGAATTTCCTTTGTAGTTGTAGTCTTTCATTGTTGTACAGTACAACAGTTGTGGCATGCATGTAGAGTTGCACCAAGTATTTCGCAGCTGCGCTTGCAATTAACTAGATATTATTTTCAGTGCTATGTTAATGTGTTCTCTTATTTTTGTTCTTCAAATTGTGTTTTTCTGTGTTGTCGTATGAAAAATTGTGATAATAATGGTGTGTGAAAAACGTAACACTAAGCTCTAAAGTAAACTGAGAAATGACAGTGAAGACGAAAGCAGTGTGTTAACGTCACCATGTAATGAAATCACTAATGTTCAAAGTAGTAATTTGGTAATAGCGCATAGGGAAATGGAGCGAGTTGCAAATAATGGTGTAGGCAGTGAAACAATTAGTGAACAGGGAAGCATTATCGATCGATCGGTCGGCAACAGCTCGCCTCAGGATTCCGAAATGACAGGACACAATCTTGCAAATACTGTAGATTCAGATTTTGCGTCCTCACCGTTTTCTCAAATAAATCAAGACACATTTTCTGCTTTTCAAAATGCGAATATTGCCGGTTCAAATGCACTGTCGAAAAGCACTGAGGAACATGTTTCAGACACCAGTGCACTGTTATTACAGTTAATGCAACAAATGGGACAAAGGCTACAAAAGTTAGACACAACGCTTGAACAAAATCAGAAACAAATGGGACAAAATCTTCAAAAGTTAGACACAATGGAACAAAATCAGAGACAAACACAGCAAAAGCTTCAAACGTTAGACACAATGGAACAAAAGCTTCAAAAGTTAGACACCACACTTGAACAAACACGTGAAGATTTAACTAATGAGTTACATAACATCGAATCGAAATGTCAAAAAGTCTGTAATGACGTAAAAACACAAATTTGTGAGCATTTCCAACCTATTTTTTCGCGGCATGAAAATGCATTACAGAATCACGAAGCAGCCATAAAAGAATTGCAAACTATTGTTCATGAAAATCATGAGACCTTGCAAGCTAAAATTGACTCAGTTGCATCTACCGATTCGGTTACGCTACTTGCAAAAACTCAAGCAAACTTAAAGGACACAGTAGATACTCTGAAAATTGGTTCAGAAAGACACACAGAGGAAATAATTTCACTGTCGGATAAAGTAGCCGAACTTTCAGATCAGTTCACTAACTTACCTACGAAGGTAGATGATGATCTGAATGACACAAAACCTGTAGCCTTCACTGACACTGCTAGAGTATGAACAAATTAGGAAATTCAAACAGAATCAAAATCAAATCAACACACTGTACAAAAGAGAAATACGGGAAGTACAAGATCAGTTGGCTCAAATAATACAAGAATTACATATTTCAGAGGACACTCGCGCCCCAGTATGGGAAGAGGGACATAGCAATACAGAACAACCACAAAATAATAACACAGGGCATTTCGGAAATCATGAAAATAGTTGGCAAGGTGCACCGAATTTTGAGATGGAACCGCCGATACGACGTAACAATGACCGACATGCTACCCGCCGGCACGATGATTTTGACTATAAGCTGTTCATTACTGCACGTAAATTCAAAACATTTAAGAATTCTGGCAACGACATTCATCCACAAGCGTGGCTCCATCAATTCTCTCATTGTTTTCCTCCAAACTGGTCATTAGAACACAGATTAGAATTTATGTGTGGCTACTTAGAGAATGAACCAGCTGTAAGAATGCGATCGGTCATTCACGATTGCCACAGTGAAGGAGAATTTTACCATGCCTTCCTCTCAGCATATTGGTCCCAAGCCACACAAGACCGAGTAAAACATAGCATCATAATGATGAAACATTTCGAACAATCTGAATTTTCCAGTCTTGTCAAATATTTTGAAGACATGTTACAAAAGAATCAGTATCTTTCAAACCCATACAGCCCCTCAGAACTCATCCGCATTTGCTTAATCAAGTTACCTGAACATTTACGACAGATTATTTTGGCAGGCCGTTGCAAAGACGACATTGAAGCTTTTCAGGGACTCTTACAAGAATTAGAAATTGACACTGACAATCGCGGAACGCGAAAACAGGAACACAACAGCTACAGGTCACATCCGTCGCAAATCCGCGATGAAAGAAATAGTAACTGGACACGACAAGGCTATTCTCACAACACAAATCGTGACCAAAACAGACACCACCCGTATGACAACCACTGGCAGAATAATAGTTACAGAGAAAGATCGCATTTCCATAGTAATGAATATGACAGATACAATCATAGAAACAGACAATATGGCAACCAGAACTATTATCATCACGGGAGATGGAATAACTTCAGACGCAACGGTCCAGCGTGCAGTTACTATTCAGGGAGAAATTCTCCACCACGTGACCGATAAGAAATTAATTACAGAAATTACAGACATGACGACAGACGATATGATCGTAACGACAGCCTTGAATTGCATCAGAACTGGAGAGCTTCAAACAGGGTAGGGCCCTCTCGGCAAGGTGAATTTGTAGAAGTTAGGTCTCCTAATCCCAGTAACGACGCGCGCCAACAAAGAGGTAACAGACAATGACTCGCACCGCAGGCAGCCGCGTGCGCCGGCTGGCTCAGGGAAAAATAACATAAGCTAACCTTGAGCAAAATTCCAGTGTACTTTACTGCCGTATACCACATGATGACTGACTTCAAGTTGATTTGCTGCATACTGAGGAAGAGTAAAGGTTTACACCACATTTCACATGTAAAACCGTTTATTGAAAGATAATCTGCTTTTTAAGTTTGTATTTGCCATAAAACATTTCACTTCACATTTCTAGTATGCTTTGTCACACTGAGAACCTGTTAACATGCAACCATGTTTGAAGTTAAATATCCAGTCAAGAACCAAGAGAACTTATTTTAAACAGAAATTACGAGTGCATTGTTATAATGAACAGACATCACTGTGTTATTTCGTGTGTACATTCTTGCTTGTTAGTTGCACGATTACGTAACGACTATAAGGCTTACATACTTAGAACATATACTGTTAATGAGATTTTAATGCAACATTTTGGTTTAGTTGAAAAGACATTCTTTATTTGAAGTACTTTCTGTGAGATTAAAGATGACTTAGCATTTGGTTTCTTTGATAGCTACACGATTATATCACGACGCTACTAATGTGTGACACAATTTACATTGTGCTTTTGTGGTGTATCAGTTTTATATCTGCCCAGATTTTCTGAATTCTTCTGGAAAGGAAAACATGTTTTAGTAGTAACTTTGTGATATAGCTACAATGAGACAGCCTTTTCTGTAGCACAACACTACGTTACAGTACAGTACTTACTTCATCACGGCAATAAGCATAGTAACTACGATATCTATACGCAAAGCATTTCACTTTTGTTTATCATGAGGTCAGTACATTGACTTCTGCAGAACTTAGCTTTCGGAGGACCATAACTACGACACTTCCACAGATATTATCTTACAACAAGACGCACAGTTTAGTGCTACAGTACGCGTATTTGAGTGACTAATTTTGTACTTAAAACATTTATTTTTAAAGATATTTGAAGTTCAATGATACAAAGATTTTCCGTGATACATTTCATTCCATTGCTGTAACCTGTAACATCTGAGGATACAATTACATTAATCCTCAGGGGGGTACACGCTTACTTTGTGTACCATGTGTTTGGCAAGCACAAGGAGCCCTAGCTACTATGGTATTTACTTATACAACTTTACACATCGGTACCATATTTCTCTAACACATAAATTACACAGATATCTGATAATTTAACTGAGAGACAAACTTTTTTTTACTACATCAGCGACAGATGTTTATGTAATTACACAGTTGGATAACTGCACACTTATGAAATTGTATTTTGTCTGTACTTTGTAAACTGTTCATACATTTTCGGAACCATTGTGATACTATGAGAGCTTTGAATGAAATAATTGGGTATGAGATCATGATTTTTAAAGTACGGTTGAGGTATATGACACTTTTGACATGAGCAGAGAATTTTTTTTAGGTTTTGAAATTATTGGAGGAAGCTACAACGTTTTTGAGAATTGACTGAAATGTTATGATATTATTACGACGACGATGTGTATTATGCTGTTGTGGTATGTTTACGATCAATAAGCTGATGGTATAAGAGTTATTTGTTTATGCTATGTATTTATTATGATGAAATATTGATGTGTCGCCGCAAGATTGACGTGTCGACGAATATGTGCATATTTAATAAGGTAAGAAATAAGGAGTAGTGGTTAGGGACTCTGATCTATGAAAAGGATGTTAGAAACCAAGAATCGTACTTAAAGAATTATGAAATGTGTGTATACGCGTGAATGTATCACAAGGCCGCCAAAAATTTTTGGACACTGTTATATTTACAGGATTTTGTTTCTACATATTTGTAACGCAAATGCTTGACCTGTGAATTTTTTTATATGAGACTGCCACTGTAGTGGAAACTGGTGTCGTAAATATTTCGGTAAGAAAGTTAAGTGACCACCTGGACGTAATGCGTCGTCGGCGCCCAGCTGGGCGACAGGAAACAAGCCATTAGTGTGTGCCTTTCAGAGGCACAGGTAAAAAAAAAAAAGGGAAGCCATTATCCTCGCTATTGACATTCCTTTGTAGAAAGCATCGTAAATACTACACGCCCAAACTTGAAAACATATGATTACACTGTGGAGCTCTTAATTTTTGATATTTACTAAAATGCCTAATGAAACTACAAGAAACATTTCATGGCTATTTTCCTGCAAGTTGAGAGAAATGCCATGTGGCTTGCTTTATGCATTTATTTACTCATTTTGTTTAATAACTAGTTTCCAACTGCACTGAAGCGTTGGTTAAAATAAATTTTATGGATGTACTAATGTAAATATTTTATGCCTACAGATCCAGTAAATAATAACTTTATGATGTACTTAAAAAAAACGAAGTAGCACAAAAAGACATTGCCCTTCACAGAAATTGCATACAGAATTGTTTTTCAAGTACATGGTAATATTTTTTTACAATAAATTTTTGTGGTGCACCACTTTAATTGCATACACACTAAGATGTGAATAGACATTGTCCTTATCTGCATTGTTGTCTTTAGTGTAACATTTTTTCAGCTTGAGCTTTGTCATGTTTAGGTATAAGTTATAGCATTTGCTGCAGCTGTTTGCCATTCATAGTGCTACTGAATGTCACTTTGTATTACTAGGTTAAGCCAATTTTATTACTGATTTATTTTCCTTGTTTCCTGTGCATTGCCGTATATTAGTTGTAATGTTGCTGCCTTTTTTTTGCCAATTTCCATTTTTTTATCATTGCTGTTGGTGTTAATTGTTTTGTGCTGCTGCATTGCCTCGTCCCTTAGTTTAGTATCTGAGCTCAGTAGATTTAAGTTAGCTTAAGAGGGGGTAGACTATATAAGACACTAACTATGATGAATTGGAAGAAAAGCATTGAGAAGCTATAAGGAAATGGTTTGGCCAAAAAAGTAGTGTACAGTGGGGAAAAACTATTTCTGAAAGAGGATGTGAACAGAATACAGAAAGCAGGTTTAGATAGGACTTTTTGGGAATAATGGTGAACTAAGGGAGATCTCTATGAAAATACTGCAGTAAAACAAACCCTGTCCTTTCCTTTCGTATTATCCCTCTATGTGTTTATGTACCCTTGTGTATTTGTCTTTTTCCTGTCCTTATGTGTTTAGCTAATAAGATTTATGTTGTACAATTTTTCAAATACTATGTTATTTTCTTTGTAAATATGTTCAGACATTATTTATTGTGTTTTGTTTTAATGCTCATGTGTGAAGTTGATGTTTCAAGAGTTATTCTGATCTTTTATGTAAGTACTTATGTCATAATTTTTGTAACACTGATGTATTTGTTGTTTCGATTATTTTGTAAAGCCTGTATTACTGCAAATGTTATCTGTACTATTATGTTCTTTAATGATATATTTTGTACCTTTTGTTACTGTATTCTTATGTTATAAAATTGTAATTGAGACCATTTCATCAAATTAAGTAACTTGTAAATTACATTTCACTGCACACATTTCTGTTGGTCATAGTATATGGACAATATGTGAGAAGTAGGGACTGATAGTGTTTGCACGTGTGTTAATAATTCAGTAAGGGACTGGATAACAGCATTGCTGGTTGTAAGGACATTTCAAAAACAATTTTTGTGAGTGCACAAGTGTTGGTTATGGACTTGCTATATTATCCGCAAGACTCTTCAATGGTGATTGTGCGCCTGCACAGTCAAACAGATGGCGGCTGGCCATTTCTACAAGGACTGCAGTGGGTCTGCACCTCTGGTGGCCCACCAATAGTAATCTCTACCAGGACTACAGTGGGTCTACTCTGTGACGACCTACCTACCAATATTCTTTAAAACTTCGACTGACTCTGCTGTGGGTTTGCTCTGTTGTGGCCCATTACCTGTCTGCATGTCAAGAGTCAGCACTGTCTTTCCGTTGAAAGGACAACACTACTTCTTCAAGACTGCATGGAAATCCACTACTTCCGTGTGCATTTTCTTTTACTACTCAGACTTTGAGAAAGACACTGCAATTTTACTTTGATGAATGATCAGGACTGTCTTTATGGACTGTGAGAAAATTTTAGCTTTTGACCAACATTGTATCGATAAGTGTGTGCATTTCATTTCTTTGTTATTGGAATTATGAAAAAAATTTTCAAATCTATATTGGCCACTGCCCAAAACAATTTGTAAAATTTTTGGGAGCATGGGGGCTATGTAAGTAGGCTGTTTATTTTTTCTTATTGGTAACGCCACATAGCGCTCGGTATGAAAAATCACTGGCTGTGGTGTGTGCAGTCTATGCTTAGTTTGCATTGTTGTCTGCTATTGTAGTGTCGGACAGCGGCAGCTGGATGCTAACAGCGTGTAGCATTGCGCAGTTGGAGATGAGCCGCCAGCGGTGGTGGACGTGGGGAGAGAGATGGCGGAGTTTTGAAATTTGTAAGAATTGGTGTCATGAACTGATATATATAAATTATGACTATAAAGGTAAATACATTGTTTGTTCTCTATTAAAATCTTTCATTTGCTAACTGTGCCTATCAGTAGTTAGTGACTTCTGTAGTTTGAATCTTTTAGTTAGCTGGCAGTAGTGGCACTCGCTGTATTGCAGTAGTTCGAGTAACGAAGATTTTTGTGAGGTAAGTGATTTGTGAAACATATAGGTTAATGTTAGTCAGGGCCATTCTCTTGTAGGGATTATTGAAAGTCAGATTGCGTTACGCTAAAAACTATTGTGTGTCAGTTTAAGCACAGTCTTGTATAATTTTTCAAAGGGGACGTTTCAAAACTAGTCTTAAATACGGGACCCACAACTATCAGTCTTTGACATTACTATCCAGCAAATACCCGTAATATTTATAGAGAAAAGATTCAATCTACCCACAGTATTATTAATTCACTAAAACATGAGTCCCTAATTCTCTTCTCAAAGTACCCATGATGAGCATCACATAAGACTTTAGGGATTGGAACGTTGCTACAAGCGCCACAAAAAGTTACACTAAGACACAGATCATACTACGTCATTTTGCTTTCCTTGTATACTGCTGTCAGAATCAAACGATCATAATGCTCCGTGGACATCCTATGTGTTAAGACCACATAGCTATTATTCTTGTCAGTGGGAAAATCACTGGTAGTAGTGTTCATAAATCATAGACTTGAGACTCGATAAAGATTTGAGTTATTCCAGGAGACACGTGCAGGAAGACTAACGACTAAGATGAATGCTCTCAGAAAGCAGCATCCGGTTTCAGGTTAGTCTGGCACAGACTTTCATTGGCCTTGATATATTCATTAAATATTCTTCTTGTGACTGTATTGGCACAGTGCCTTTAACAAAGCCACTCGCTGGCGTAACACACGCTAACTGGTAGAACTCAAATGCCGGTTTTCGTAATTGTTGCCCGTCCTCTGTGGTTGTGGTGACTGGGGCATTGTTGTGTCACCTGGACAGTGCTGGCAGTGGTGAGCACATGGGGCCACCACTGGTGTCAAGTCACAAGTGTCAGCTGCGTTATAGTCTGGTCATGGGGCCGAGGGAAATGGACAAGTGACTGCTAGGGTGGGAAGAGTTTGCACAGTTGTATCGAACTCTATAAATTTGTGGTATGTATACATGTTAATTAAGAGATGTGAATTCGACGATCCTCCATGTGGAGCACAAGTAATTTTATAGGACCAGATATCAACTTACTCATTTCTTATGAATCCCAATTGTTACTATGCCATAAATTATAGCTGACCCTACGGTACTTACAGACTAGTACTGAACCATCATCATAGAATTTTGGCTTCTCCAAAATAAATGCGCTTCGAATTATGAGTTTTATCACTGTGTATGAGAAATATATAGGTATGTTCAAGCATTTGTAGACTAATAAACTAATGTTCTTGCTATTTTTGTTCATGTTCTTTCTATAAAATCGCATCGTCTAGTTATGCTATGATTTTCGTCTCACCTGCTGTTGACCATTGGCAAAGTATCCTTATGATGTTCTCCACGACAGCATTCATATCATTGTGTAAAACTTGATTTACCTGCTTTCTTATTAATCTTCGCAATTAGCAGGCTATGTGATCTCAGACCCCTAACTTCCTCCTTCTATTAGGAGTAGAGATTCTGAGGAAGCAAAGATGCTGATGGTGACATGAAATGCCAAATGGTTCAAATGGCTGTGAGCACTAAGGGACTTAACTTCTGAATTCATCAGTACCCTAGAACTTAGAACTATTTAAACCGAACTAGCCTAAGGACATCACACACATCCATGCCCAAGGCAGGATTCGAACCTGCGACCGTCGCGGTCGCACGGTTCCAGACTGCAGCACTTAGAACCTGTTGGGAACCCTGTCTGGCCATGAAATGCCAGACAGAGACTCTAGGCCAGTCTCCACTAAATATGAAGCTCAGAGGCTTCAGCTTGTAAAGCAGCTTCTGATGCAAAGTTACCTGAATCTGTTAAGGAAGTAGCGAGCAAATACGAAAAAAGAAAGACACCAACTATCTCTAACCATTCCGATCTTGGTCTATCTGTATCATAGCCCCAAAAGGCTCACAGAAGTAGAGGTTGGTTCAGAATTCTTCCAAATGGTTAGTATTAGGACAGGAGAACCAAAGATAGCTGGTGTGTGAACCAACAAATCTGGGAAACACACTTCAAGAACTGACCACTCGGTGTATGTTATATTCTCATCCCCTATACATATAAGGCAGTTTGTAAGAGGAGGAGAAAAGTCCACTTACCATATCTTCTAATGCGAGGGGAACCAACAGCTGTGAGTAGTGCGTCGCACTGAGCGAGAGCAGCTGCACCACATCTCGCCAGTAGCTGGAGCGGCGTTCCTGGAAAACTAGTGAACAAGCCAGTGGATCAGATTTCCGTATAAGCACAGCTTTCACTGTCTGCCCTCAAAAAGTGTATGCAAGTAGCATTCACATTTTGAAACTAGATCAATGTACACTGACAGTAATTGTAAGAGTTACAGCACAGATACCTCGACCAGATGTTACATGGCTCATATTCCAGCCACAAATTTAAAGAGCACAACAGGCAGAGCGAGAGGAGTACAACAAACTGACGTAGATCAGTCATAAAAATTCTTCATACATTGCCTAAGGGTAGAGATATCAACCTACCTGAAGAAACGCAAAGATACAACTACTTCAAAAATAAACCACATGACTTGCTCAGCAATGAGACAAAGGAATAAGAGATCTTGAGATAATTTACAATCAAATGGTTCAAATGGATCTGAGCACTAAGGGACTTAACATATGAGGTCATAAGTCCCCTAGAACGTAGATCTACTTAATCCTAACTAAACTAAAGACATCAGACACATCCACGCCTGAGGGAGGATTGGAACCTGCATTTAAAATCAGTTTTATGTGCCAATTACAGAAGGTAACAGAAATGAGGATGTGTACTTTGCCTGTTTGACTTTGAGTTACTGCCAAGCATATGACATGACGATTTGCACAGAATCGTGTCTATGCTGGTTTCATAATACGAGTAGTCCTTAGGACATTTCCAATGAGTTGTATGATCTGTATGAAAACGAGGAAGAATCACGTCCACTCATAGGTACTTTTATATTTATGATGCCCTTGTTTTAACATAAGTAATATATTTTAGTAGTTCAGCAAGAAACTGTATGAAGTATTTTGCAAGAGTAGCTGAAAGAGCCCTTCTTCCCCTAAGCATTCTAAGGACCATGAAAATCTATGACTACATTTGTACTGGTATGGTATATTACATATTAATTGTACATTTTACAGTAAGGTGGAGGTACACATAATGTTCTATAATTTGTGGAAAGTATCCCATCCTACATATTTATCTAAGTTTATTGTACTTTTTTTATTTGTTATGTGGATCAATTCATTTACGACAGTTGTGTCAATGAGATTTATGCCTGTGTGATGTTAATCTGCTAAAATGAATGCACATCATTATAATGCCACATTTTTATGAGCATCTAAACTACTGTAAGTCATTGGCGGCAGATACCATATATGCTATTATCCCCCATCATAATAAAGAAGTTTCTTATTTTATTCCCTTATGTCATATGTCTGTATCGTAATACAGAATGGCAAATTCTGTTAATGAATGTAAACATGATATTAAGATACTATTATATAAAACGTTTACTGTTGGATCTACAATTACTGATGAGAGCTAAGGGAAGAACGACTTGTATTCCCCCACTTACCACCTAAGTTATTTTATAGTTGTATATTTATATTTTGTAATCTCTTTCCAAATGCCTTTTTGACTAAGTAATCTTTAATTGTTTTTCTATCTTTTGGTTTTGCAAATGTATTTGTAGGAAATGGAAATATACCTTTTAATGGCTTATCTTATTTAGTTAGAAGAACGTCATAAATATCATAAAATGGTAACTTTATCCAAAGATTTTTACTACATACAGCTTTATTATTTTTAACAATATTTGACTGATTTGCACTTACTTCTTCAAGTATATAAATCAATATAATATTTTTAAAGTTTTTACTTACTTCTCGTTAAATAATTTTTATGATTTTCACATATTTTAGACATATTATTTTTAACAATATTTGTATTTATACAGGAGTACTATTCCTAACAATATTTGTATGATTACTAATAATAATTGAACGATTACTAATAATAAATCTAATTAATTCAGCTTTATGTAAATTTGAATATCCTCAAAACTAGTTTTCTTTATAAAATTCATGAAGTCTTGCAACAGTATATCCTAGTTGATAAGCAATATATTCTAGTTGAACCTCATTGTTACTTTCCATTTTGTTTTCTATTTATTGCAAAAAAATTTAATACATTTGTAAATATTATTTTTATTAATTAAATTATATTTATTTAATAGATG
Organism: Schistocerca gregaria; assembly: GCF_023897955.1. NCBI lineage: Eukaryota > Metazoa > Arthropoda > Insecta > Orthoptera > Acrididae > Schistocerca > Schistocerca gregaria. Next base: position 4,445,012 of record NW_026061730.1, on the reverse strand, counting down.
AACATGGATTATTATTTAATAAATAAGTAATCAAAAAAAAGAATTAATTTAATAATAAATTACTTTTTAATGAACCAGTTTAACAATCAGTTAGTTTGTTATTTAGTTTTTAAACAATTACTTTTTATAAAATTAGTTTTTAAAAGAATTAGTTTACTATTTAGTTTATTGTTTAGTTTAACGAGGAAGAAGTAAGTTTTTAAACCATTAGTTACCTTTTTCCCCCCATGAACCATGGACCTTGCTGTTGGTGGGGAGGCTTGCGTGCCTCAGCGATACAGATGGCCGTACCGTAGGTGCAACCACAACGGAGGGGTATCTGTTGAGAGGCCAGACAAACGTGTGGTTCCTGAAGAGGGGCAGCAGCCTTTTCAGTAGTTGCAGGGGCAACAGTCTGGATGATTGACTGATCTGGCCTTGCAACATTAACCAAAACGGCCTTGCTGTGCTGGTACTGCGAACGGCTGAAAGCAAGGGGAAACTACAGCCGTAATTTTTCCCGAGGACATGCAGCTTTACTGTATGATTAAATGATGATGGCATCCTCTTGGGTAAAATATTCCGGAGGTAAAATAGTCCCCCATTCGGATCTCCGGGCGGGGACTACTCAGGAGGATGTCGTTATCAGGAGAAAGAAAACTGGCATTCTACGGATCGGAGCGTGGAATGTCAGATCCCTTAATCGGGCAGGTAGGTTAGAAAATTGAAAAAGGGAAATGGATAGGTTAAAGTTAGATATAGTGGGAATTAGTGAGGTTCGGTGGCAGGAGGAACAAGACTTCTGGTCAGGTGACTACAAGGTTATAAACATAAAATCAAATAGGGGTAATGTAGGAGTAGGTTTAATAATGAATAGGAAAATAGGAATGCGGGTAAGCTACTACAAACAGCATAGTGAACGCATTATTGTGGCCAAGATAGATACGAAGCCCACACCTACTACAGTAGTACAAGTTTATATGCCAACTAGCTCTGCAGATGATGAAGAAATTGAAGAAATGTACGATGAAATAAAAGAAATTATTCAGATAGTGAAGGGAGACGAAAATTTAATAGTAATGGGTGACTGGAATTCGAGTGTAGGAAAACGGAGAGAAGGAAACATTGTAGGTGAATATGGATTGGGGCTAAGAAATGAAAGAGGAAGCCGCCTAGTAGAATTTTGCACAGAGCACAACTTGATCATAGCTAACACTTGGTTTAAGAATCATGAAAGAAGGTTGTATACGTGGAAGAACCCTGGAGATACTAAAAGGTATCAGATAGATTATATAATGGTAAGACAGAGATTTAGAAACCAGGTTTTAAGTTGTAAGACATTTCCAGGGGCAGATGTGGACTCTGACCACAATCTATTGGTTATGACCTGTAGATTAAAACTGAAGAAACTGCAAAAATTTGAGAAATTAAGGAGATGGGACCTGGATAAACTGAAAGCACCAGAGGTTGTACAGAGTTTCAGAGAGAGCATAAGGGAACAATTGACAGGAATAGGGGAAAGAAATACAGTAGAAGAAGAATGGGTAGCTCTGAGGGATGTAGTAGTGAAGGCAGCAGAGGATAAAGTAGGTACAAAGACGAGGGCTGCTAGAAATCCTTGGGTAACAGAAGAAATATTGGATTTAATTGATGAAAGGAGAAAATATAAAAATGCAGTAAATGAAGCAGGCAAAAAGGAATACAAACGTCTCAAAAATGAGATCGACAGGAAGTGCAAAATGGCTAAACAGGGATGGCTGGAGGACAAATGTAAGGATGTAGAAGCTTATTTCACTAGGGGTAAGATAGATACTGCCTACAGGAAAATTAGAGAGACCTTTGGAGAGAAGAGACCCACGTGTATGAATATCAAGAGCTCAGATGGCAGCCCAGTTCTAAGCAAAGAAGGGAAGGCAGAAAGGTGGAAGGAGTATATAGAAGGCTTATACAAGGGCGATGTACTTGAGGACAATATTATGGAAATAGAAGAGGATGTAGATGAAGACGAAATGGGAGATACGATACTGCGTGAAGAGTTTGACAGAGCACTGAAAGACCTGAGTCGAAACAAGGCCCCCGGAGTAGACAACATTCCATTAGAACTACTGACGGCCTTGGGAGAGCCAGTCATGACAAAACTCTACCAGCTGGTGAGCAAGATGTATGAGACAGGCGAAATACCCTCAGACTTCAAGAAGAATATAATTATTCCAATCCCAAAGAAAGCAGGTGCTGACAGATGTGAAAATTACCGAACTATCAGTTTAATAAGCCACGGCTGCAAAATACTAACGCGAATTCTTTACAGACGAATGGAAAAACTGGTAGATGCAGACCTCGGGGAGGATCAGTTTGGATTCCGTCGAAATGTTGGAACACGTGAGGCAATACTGACCTTACGACTTATCTTAGAAGAAAGATTAAGAAAAGGCAAACCTACGTTACTAGCATTTGTAGACTTAGAGAAAGCTTTTGACAATGTTGACTGGAATACTCTTTTTCAAATTCTAAAGGTGGCAGGGGTAAAATACAGGGAGCGAAAGGCTATTTATAATTTGTACAGAAACCAGATGGCAGTAATAAGAGTCGAGAGGCATGAAAGGGAAGCAGTGGTTGGGAAAGGAGTGAGACAGGGTTGTAGCCTCTCCCCGATGTTATTCAATCTGTATATTGAGCAAGCAGTAAAGGAAACAAAAGAAAAATTTGGAGTAGGTATTAAAATTCATGGAGACGAAGTAAAAACTTTGAGGTTCGCCGATGACATTGTAATTCTGTCAGAGACGGCAAAGGACTTGGAAGAGCAGTTGAACGGAATGGACAGTGTCTTGAAAGGAGGATATAAGATGAACATTAACAAAAGCAAAACGAGGATAATGGAATGTAGTCAAATTAAATCGGGTGATGCTGAGGGAATTAGATTAGGAAATGAGACACTTGAAGTAGTAAAGGAGTTTTGCTATTTAGGAAGTAAAATAACTGATGATGGTCGAAGTAGAGAGGATATAAAATGTAGACTGGCAATGGCAAGGAAAGCGTTTCTGAAGAAGAGAAATTTGTTAACATCGAATATAGATTTATGTATCAGGAAGTCGTTTCTGAAAGTATTTGCTTGGAGTGTAGCCATGTATGGAAGTGAAACATGGACGATAACTAGTTTGGACAAGAAGAGAATAGAAGCTTTCGAAATGTGGTGCTACAGAAGAATACTGAAGATAAGGTGGATAGATCACGTAACTAATGAGGAGGTATTGAATAGGATTGGGGAGAAGAGACGTTTGTGGCACAACTTGACTAGAAGAAGGGATCGGTTGGTAGGACATGTTTTGAGGCATCAAGGGATCACAAATTTAGCATTGGAGGGCAGCGTGGAGGGTAAAAATCGTAGAGGGAGACCGAGAGATGAGTACACTAAGCAGATTCAGAAGGATGTAGGTGGCAGTAGGTACTGGGAGATGAAGCAGCTTGCACAGGATAGAGTAGCATGGAGAGCTGCATCAAACCAGTCTCAGGACTGAAGACAACAACAACAGTTACCTTTTCTACTTATTAAAAAATTTATTAGATTTGTAAAACTTATTTTTATTAATAGTCTGATAGCTATTCAATAGATGGAAGAATAATTAATCATAAAGAATCATTATTTAAAGTTAAACCTCATTATTCATTGTTGATTCAGTTTAAATTTTCGTATGTTCTTCAGTTGGATTTCGTCTTGCATGTTCCTTGAAATAATATTTACAAACTCTTTTTCCACATTCAGAAGTAATTCGATTTTTATTGTAATATTCTACATGTTATTTATTTAAACATGGCATACATATAGTTCTATAACTATCTTTTATGTATTTTTGTAAAGTAAAATTGTCAATTGATTTCTCTCTATTACAATATTTACAAAATTTAGTTTTTACAGCACAATCCTGTTGAACTTGAATATGTTCTATATATATATATATATATATATATATATATATATATATATATATATATATATATATATATATATATAGAAGAAATTTATTAGAATTTTAAAAAAGTAAATTATTTAATTAATTATTAATATGAATTATTTTAAAAATAATCATCACGATTAATCATCATCATAATCATCATCAGATTCATAGTTATAATAGCTAAATTGTCGATTTCTATCAAATAAAGGACCAATAGAGCTTGTACTTATTAGTAATTAATCAAGTGCAGATATTATATTTTTAATGTTGGTTCATTATTTTTAATCACAATTCTACAGAGATGAAAATTATCTTTTTTACTTTAAGCATTGGTCAATACATTCTTTATGAAAAATATGATTGCTTTAACAAATTGATTATTATTTTCATCACTTAAACAAATAGGACAATCAACATCTTTTTCACATACCTCAAGTAGTATGTAAGTTTCCTTTAGTTACTAATCATTTCGTTTTTGTTCCCTGTTTATAAGAAATAATTTTTATTAAATTTCTAAAAAAGTTTAACCTTTAATTTTTTACTGTATCTTTCAATATATATATTACTTTAGGAATTAATTCAGATGTCTTATGACAATCAATACCAAATAAATAGGAATCAGTTCTACTGGCTCAAACTACTTTTTTGTAAATTCGTTGTATTTGTAGAAAATATCATCTTAGAAAAAATTAAAGAAACCATATGTGCATCTAAACACAGAATTCATATTTGGTGGTAATCCCGGAGATTTTCTTAGTATGGCTCTCCATGATAAATCTACATACAAATATTCGTAGAAGGAATTAAATATTCTTCGTTAATAAGTGTTTACTATGCTACTTAATAAAAAATTTGTACGTTATTCTATTGTAGTTGTTGATTGCGGGTATCCCAAAATTAATTGTAATGTGTGTAAGTTTACCATATAAAACATATAGTCAACAAATATTACAATTTCACCACTTTGTCTTTGATATATTCCTTCTATTTTTTTGTAAATCTTGTGGTATAAATGTTAAAAAAATTAGTTATTATTTGTGGCTTATTCTCACTTATCGAAACGCACTTATTATGAAAAATATACACAATTCCTTTTGCTATTAGTAAGTGATCAAATTTTTTAGGTTTGCATAATGATTCAATTGGTTCAACTGGTATAAGTGACATCGTAGTAGTAGTTGTTGTTTTTGTTTTTGTAATTGATGTATTTGTTAGTGTTCCATATAAACTTTTGATAGCATCAATATCATCCTAAGACAATTCTATTGTCAGCCATTATAGTAAGCATACATTATTGATTGATATACATCTGACTGTTCTAAACCTAATGCATGACTATTTTCATGTACTTAAACTTCAAATAGATTTGTTTGATATTTTTGTGTATTTTTATCAATTTCGAAGTGCCAGTTTTCATCTTTCTCCATATGTATTTCCTATTTAAAAAAAAAGCATGATCTAACGTATTTCCTTTTCCATCTAACTCGTTTGGCAAACGTTCACCATTAAATTCGTATAAATGTATTCGCCTTTTACTTGTAATTAAAATATCTGGATCATTGACATCTTGAATAAACTGAATTCCACTATATTTCTGCAATAAACTAAAAACCACATTTGTAAATTCTGATACTTTTTTATTAACTCCATTATAATTCCATTTCACATTCTTTTTATTCTGTTTGTACATACTAGTTCTATAATGTTCAAATGAATGTTATACACCACAAATGTTGGTTCATAAAACGTAAATTTCTTCACTTAATCCAACACAAACATCAAGATTGTGTGTTAGTTGAAATAACGTTAACGACTCTCTTACTAATTCATCACTAACTTGGATTCTTTCAGTTTCTGGTGAAATATCTAAGTAACCAAAATCAATTAAAAATGAGCTTGTTATTCTTTTGCAGTTCTAAGCCCTGTGCAGCTACTATTATTTTCACAAACAGCAATAACAGAGGTATTTTAATTTAATCATAAGTACAAAGTACAAATTTCAGGTACTATTTTTTGCAACATTAATAAAAAAATATTTCTCTTAAATGGAATCTATTGTAAATCTGTTCTACAACAAGCTTACATACAACAATAAACAATGTTTTATGATTATTGATAAAGAAAATAATCCATGGTTTAAAGCAAAATATGTTGCACAGATATTAGAGGATAGAGATACTGATGATGCAACTGGAAAACATGTTGATATTGACGATAAAGTAAAATATGATCAATTTTCTAAACCTGGTAAATTACCAGGGTTTAAAGGTAATGAAAAATCGTCAATATTTATCAACGAATCTGGATTATAATCACTAATTTCATCTTCTAAAAATGAAGTTTTATCATCAATTAGAAAACATGGTGAATATAGGATGATTGATGCCTATATATATCAAATAAAAAACAATGATAAATGTATAGAACAACTACAAGAACTGAATAAATTAAACACAGAAATAATTCAATTAAAAGATGATCACATTCAAAATATAAAACAGTTAATATTTGCATTAGAAATAAGAGGTAAAGAAATGAAGAAATAAATAGTTTATTACCACATGTAGTTCCTAAAACAGTTGGTGTCAGTTAAAGACCAACATTCACCCATTTAAAATTATTTGAAGATCAATGTGAATACAACTATTATGTCATTAGAACACAAAGAAAAAATTTACAGAAACAACTATATAAAATCAAAGATAGACATCCAAATTGTGTTGAGATATGTTGAGGTTGAACTCCAATCCTAATTCAATAAATCTGTATGAACGTAAATTTAATTGTTGTCTGTCATCTGAACTATTACAATATTTTGAATAATATCCACAAGAACAATTATTTAGGAACATAATTAGTCTGCATCATCATCAAACTGAACTACTATAAAATAATTTTATCTTTAATCACCCAACTGTTATGTGAATTATCAAATCCTTACCATTTAACATAAACTTTATCCCGTTTCTCTCTTAAAACATTTAAAGCTAAATATACATCTGGATATTTCGTTTTCTCTAGTTCTTGTTCGAAAAATCCCCTTTATATCTATTAATTTACATGTTTTTCGATTAGAATAAATACATATTCAATTCCAAACATTTCTATTGACCATTTAGCTGTATATCCTTCTTCAAAAAGACCTTTAAATTTTCTAATCCTCACTTTATATCGTGTTGTAAATTTGGCGTCAGCAGGGAGCCGACTTTTGCATCATCAAATAGCTGATTATAGTCAGCAAGTAGGTACCATGTTACTTGTCTTTAGATATTTTTCATTAAATCCTATTGGTTTCCTTGTTATTGTAGAATGTTTTGTATTATTGTATTTATGAACTAGACTCTTAACTAAGTTAATGCATCTATAATTACCTTGTAAAGCAAATTTGTTCCACATCTTTTCTTTAGGCATAATGTTAAATCATTCAAAAATAGATGCTTATCTTTTAATAGGAACAACAAATGCATATTTTGAAACAAACATAAATTATTGTTAAATAATATTAATAGCATTTGTTTATTCGAGAAATCACTTTTGAATTACCAGTAAACATTTCAACTAGATCACCTTGCCATAAATCATCTATATTGAAGGAAACAAAATTTCTTCTTTTAAAATTGTTTCTCATTGGTTTACATAATTCATTATTACATTTTTGTTAATATTATTATTATTTAAATTTTCACCAGCAATTGCTGAAGCAGTCTTAGACCTTTGTTCATTTACTATTTTTTTTTATAATTTACTCTTTTTACTTTTACATATTGTACAAAATCCTTCAATTCTTTGTATTTCATTTTTAGTTGTTACTCTATGTAGACTATGCATATCAGTAACCTTTTTTCATTTTAAAGAATAAATATGATAATCATGTGAAGTATGATTTTCAATTTACATATATATAAAAATTTAAATTGATTAAAAATTTAATAAAGTTAAAGTTAATCTAATTTTTCCAGTACTTCTAGATCTTTAGCTACTTTTTGTCTAAGCTATTTTTAATTTCTGATTCTAATGATTTAACATAACTTTCTACTGAATCAATTTTATTTAATAAATTAGTAAGATTTCATTTTGTATCTTTTATTACTTTATTATTATGCTCCAAAATACCATCTATTATACCATTTCTGTTGTTTAACTCTGAAAGAATCATGTTATATTCTTCTTTTTTAACATAGTTATTAAAAGCTTTATCTATTTACTTTTTTAAAAAACGTCTTAAAAGTATTGTAGTTATCTTGATGAATCAGATTAATTTATTTAATTAAATTATGTATTGTTGACATAGTTATTAAATTGTGTTAAAATAATTGTATATACTGGTTTTGTACCACATTCCTTTTGTAAATATTGTTTAGTGACAGCATCATAACCATTAATTGGAGCTTTTAAACATTTATTTAGTTTAAAAGTCACATGTAATTCATTGTTAAGTTTTTTAATAACACTTTCTATTTTTGGATCAAGTCTTGCACATAGTGGTTTAATAATAACACTTTCTAGTTGTCCAGTTAGGGTTGATAATACATTCCCACCACCTTTAGGCCGCAGCTTATTTCCAGAAATGTCCATTTATAAACATAAATGACCACATATTACATCATCAAAATTTTCTATTCTTTCGGTATTGTAATATAGTTCTTTTTTTCCTACATAGTTAACTAAATATTTTGGTGTATTACAACCAAATGAATCGAAAACAACTTTTTTAGTATTATTTTTATAGTAACAAATCCAATGTGTGTACAGGACTATCAGATGTATCTAAATTAAATGTACCACATTCATGGAAGAAATCCTCCTTCATGTTGTGTTAGTCCTTTACCTTCTTTCTTTTTGTTAGATATTCAATATTATTTTTAACAACAGACATACCTAAGTAAGTAAATTTCCACAAGTATTTTTATCTTTCTTACATGTTTGTGGCTCAGTGAAAAGGGTTCAATTGCATTTAATTGTTCATTATTCTGTTTTAATTTAATTGATGTTGTATTTGTTTTGCGAGTAGGTAGCAAAGTATCAATTATAAAGTTATTCACTTATAGAGTTAAAAATTTAATAAATATTTTTATATAGTTTAAAATGTACTAAAATTTCTTATACTTATAATCCTCAATCATTTTCATCAACCTTAATTCCCATACCTAATTTTCGTTTACCTTACATTGCTTCTCTAACTTCTGTTGCTGCAACCTTTACACCAAATGAAGCATCATTTGTATACATTCTTTCTTTTGTAGCTAATTCAAGTTCTTTATCTGCTATATGTCTTTTTTCTAAATCTTCATTATCACTATAAGCCATATCTTGTTTTTACAAGCTTCATCTAATAGATTTATACCTTTATCACCTCTAGCTAGTCCTTCTTCTAAATTTGTACCTGGACCACAGTAATTATATTCAGAAAGATGCACTTCAAATGGTAATTTGTTAATTAAAGTATTTAATAATCCTGTTCCATATTTATCACTTTTCCAAAATGTATGTGGAAGATTATTCAAAAATCTAGTTAAATATGGAATTCCTTTTGGATAATCAATTATAAAATCAGTAAATTTATATGTTAACGTTTGTGCAATACTAACTTTTTCATTATGATAATTCTTATTTCCAGCTAGTTCCTCACCATGAATAACTGCTAATTTATCAATTAATTGTCTAACATCATTCATCCAAACACATTCAATTGATTTATTTGTATATTTTTAAGTAAACCACGTCCAATAGCTTTACTTGATGATTAAGAAGAAACTGAAAATGTCAGTTGATTTACTTTTGGAAAATATACATTATCAATTCCTTTTATTAGTTTGTTATACTTTTTATCTCTACTTGATTTTATTTTTAATTTGGATAAGTTTCAGAATATAGTCCTCCTGAACCGTACAATATATCTGCATAATTTGATAGAACAACAGAATTAAACTTTTCATATAAATCATCTATAGTAACTTGTTTTTTAGTTCATTAATCTATCTGTACCTTCAAAGTCTTTTGCACCAACTTTTAATCTATCGCCATTAAAAACTACAGGTCATTTTGAAACAAATTTAATGTCCCAACAAGTTTTAATCCGAAAGTTGGATCTTCTCTATGATTAATATACGTTAACATTATTTCACTTGCTTCTATTAACATTTTTACCAACATTTGTTTGTGCTTCACAAAATTATTATTATCATATTGTGCCTCTTTAATTTTCCTACCATTTTCAGGTTGTTTCCCTTCTGTTGCTTTCCTTAACTTTTCCTCTTGTTTATTTTTATTTAATACATCTTGAATTACTGATTCACTTAATGTACACTCATATTGTCGAGAAATATTATCATCAGACCAATCTTTTAACGATTTAATTGGTGATAAGTATCCAAATAAATGATGACGATATGGAATCATTTGTTCTTCTACTTCTCTATTTTATTCAATTGCTTTTGAAACATTATCACCTAATCCTTCAATTTCTTGTCTTAGCTTTTCGATGGCATCAATATTAGGTTGATCTTCCTTTTTATATTTCTCATAATCTGTTCTTGGTTGCTTTTTCTAAAGCTTAAATCGTTCTTTTAATTCTTCAGGTTTCTTTCTATTTTCTTTAGCTTGTGTAACATCTTTTTCATCTTACCTTGGACACATTTATTAAGGAAGAAAAAACATTAATTATATTTAACATTTATGTTTAACATTCATGTTCAATGTTTATGTTTAACATTAATGTTTGTGTTTTTATTTAAAGTTTATGATGTTAAGAAATGTTGTATTCTATTTCTAAACTTACCTTCATTTGGTTTTCTAGTCATGTCTATAGTGAAAAATCCAAACTCATCATTCCAACATTTACTAAACATTTCTTTAAATCATAAAATTTAAAATTTCCACCAACAAATTCATGTTAATTATGATTTAAATTGGTATCATCTTGTGTAAAGATACTTATAAAATTTAGGTTATCTCTGACTAACTGTTGAATAGATTTCAGCTAAATAAAAACAATCTATACCTTTGTGTCTGTCTCTAGAAAAATATTCGCCAACTATGTCCTGGTTTTCAAAAATGAAATCATTGAATACCACAACTGATTTGTTTTTGCATTCATCTAAAGGAATAATTTCTTCATTTTTTAATAAACAAAACAATATTTTCATTATTTTAACTTCAATTTTTGTAAATTGTTTTATAAATTTTCGATATTTTATTGCTCTAAACTTTTTGAATAAATATGTAAATGATTAATTTATGCACTTTTCAGATAGTGAAGAAAAATTTATATTCTTTAAATGGACAAAGCTATGCCACAATGAAGACTGTGTAATGAATGAATGATTAAAAAAGTATTGAAGAATTTCATAAATATGAAACAGGTGGTCATTCTTATTTATATAAAGACTGTAAGAAAATTAAAGTTACTTGTGGATGTGGTAGAACTGTAAATAAGTTTTATTTCAAAAGTCATTTCCAAATGAGAAATCATAATAATCTTATGGCTGTTGAAGCTGAAAGTAAATAATCTTAGAAAACACGTTTTTCACAAAAGTAATAAGCAGAACTTTTCTTGGGGCTAAGGAAATATCTAAAAATGCTTTTTTATATAGGTATCCTTAACTTAATTTTTAAAAACACGTTTTTCACAAAAGACAAGAATAAAATAATTTTGGGATTAAGAAAAAGTTGTTAAAATAATTTTATGTACTTACTCTTTAGCATAATCTTAAAAAACATGTTTTTCACAAAAATCAAGATAAGACAATTTTTGGTGCTAAAAAATTGTAAAAAAATATTTTTCATAATTTTTTTTAAAAATAATGCTTCATTTTCTAATTACATTACATTCACCTATTGGAAATATATGTAAAATAAATATTTTTTAAAGTTATATTACATTAATATTTTATATTATAATCTCTTACATTATTATTAGGTAAAATGGATAGTGGATAAAAATGTATGTTATGGATAACTAGGTAAATTTTATTAAAATATCGTCAGTGTTAACTAACGATAATTTTATTTTCATGAACTTGAGCTAATGAGCCAGAACATAAATTTTTTATCTAATTATATACATGTCAGAAGGTTCGTAATTTTCACATATACTGAGACACAATGTAAGTGATGTTATTTTTAATATTTTTGTAATGTAACTGCCATATTAATGGCATGATAGTACCATTCTACACATACCCTATCCTTTGTTTTCATATTTTGCTGTACACAAATTGATAATGGGCGAAAGATCAAAACTGCAGTCGTGGAAATAAATAATTTTTACAGTTAATGGTAACTACGTTGTCTTTTAAAAAATCATACTGCATTACTTTTATGCATGTGCGATGATTTCGAATTTAGTCCTTACGCGAGTTTACTTTCTGTACTGAAAAGATATACCTACAGATGGAGAATGATGTGAGTATACAATGGTTATTGTTTGTGTCTAAACCTACTGGAATTATTCACGGGCAGGTCACACAAGAAAATGTGCAAGGAACACTTACGTTCAATGTATGGCATCTTTCTGACTTTGTAAAGGATCTAATCTTCGACATGAGGGACTTGGGAGCATCGTACCAACACATTACATTGGCATTTGGCTGTGGGGCCACAGCAGCAGAACATGGAGTGAGAAGTATGGTTCGAGGCAACAAAGTGGTGAGATCACCAACTATCACAGACCGACTGATGAAATCGGTATTGAGATCTGTGCTTGCCATATGTCGTTTACTACTGACACTGTATCACAGGCTGCTTAATGTAGAGACAGAGCCAGCTGGGACACTGAGTGGCGTTCTGTGGTGTTCAGAGTTGGGTGTTGCTTTTGCCTGTGGCAGCCAGCTCCACGCTTCTTTGTTCCCAGGTGACCTGGTGGAAGGTTGTGGCAAGCAGCGTTCGTCGAAATGGCTGCCTCCCCATCCCATATAAACAAACATGGGTCAGAAACACTTGTGACCAAATCATGTGGAAGACATACCGAACAGTCCTTCGGAATTTCGAAAATTGTTGAGAGATTTGGAAACGAAACTATTATCCCAATTGGTTTGTAGACTGTATGATACTGGAAAAATACAATCAGAATCTCAGGAAAATGGCATCCACACTGTTCTGATGCTTTCAAGTGCAGGTAACTGTGAGAACATCAGCACAAAGCCAAAGAAAGACTAAATTAATGAAGTCTTAATCGGGTAGGTAGGGTAGAAATTTTAAAAGGAAAATGGATAGGTTAAAGTTAGATATAGTGGGAATTAGTGAAGTTCAGTGGCAGGAGGAACAAGACTTTTGGTCAATTGAATACAGGGTTATAAATACGAAATCAAGTAGGTGTAATGCAGGAGTAGGTTTAATAACGAATAAAAAATTAGGAGTACAGGAAAGCTACTACAAACAGTACAGTGAATGCATTATTGTGGCTAAGATAGACATGAAGCCCACATCTACTACAGTACTACAAGTTTATATGCCAACAAGCTCTGCAGATGACGAAGAAATTGATGAAATGTATGAGGAGGTAAAAGAAATTATTCAGGTAGTGAAGGGGGACGAAAATTTAATAGTCATGGGTGACTGGAATTCAAGAGTATGAAAATGGAGAGAAGGAAACATATTAGGTGAAAATGGACTGGGGCTAAGAAATGAAAGAGGAAGCTGCCTCATTGAATTTTGCCAGAAGCATAACTTAATCTTAGCCAACACTTGGTTCAAGAATCATGAAAGAAAGTTGTATACATGGAAGAACAGTGGAGATACTAACAGGTATGAGATAGATTATACAATGGTAAGACAGAGATTTAGGAACCAGGTGTTAAATTGTAAGACATTTCCAGGGGCAGATGTGGACTCTGACCACAACCTATTGCTTATGAACTGTAGATTAAAACGGAAGAAATTGCAAAAAGGTAGGAATTTAAGGAGATGGGTCCTGGATAAACTGACTAAACCAGAGGTTATACAGAGTTTCAGGGCGAGCAGAGGGGAACAATCGACAGGAATGGGGGAAAGAAATACAGTAAAAGAAGAATGGCTAGCTTTGAGGGATGAAATAGTGAAGGCAGCAGAGGATCAAATAGGTAAAAGGTCGAGGGCTAGTAGAAACCCTTGAGTGACACAAGAAGTATTGAATTTAATTGATGAAAGGAGAAAATATAAAAATGCGATAAATGAAGCAGGCAAAAAGGAATACAAACGTCTCAAAAATGAGATCGACAGGAAGTGCAAAATAGCTAAACAGGGATGGCTAGAGGACAAATGTAAGGATGTAGAAGCGTATCTCACTAGGGGTAAGATAGATACTGCCTACAGGAAAATTAAAGAGACCTTTGAAGAAAGAAGAACCATTTGCATGAATATCAAGAGCTTTGATGGAAACCCAGTGCTAAGCAAAGAAAGGAAAGCAGAAAGGCGGAAGGAGTATACATAGGCGACGTACTTGAGGACAATATTATGGAATTGGAAGAGGATGTAGATGAAGATGAAATGGGAGATATGATACTGCGTGAAGAGTTTGACACAGCACTGAAAGACCTGAGTCGAAACAAGGCCCCCAGAGTAGACAACATTCCATTAGAACTACTGACAGCCTTGGAAGAGCCAGTCCTGACAAAACTCTACCATCTGGTGAGCAAGATGTATAAGACAGGCGAAATACCCTCAGACGTCTAGAAGAATATAATACTTCCAATCCCAAAGAAAGCAGGTGTTGACACATGTGAAAATTACCGAACTATCAGTTTAATAAGTCACAGCTGCTAAATACTAACGCGAATTCGTTATAGACGAATGGAAAAAAATGACAGAAGCTGACCTCGGGGAAGATCAGTTTCGATTGCTTAGAAATGTTGGAACACATGTGGCAATACTGACCCTACGACTTATCCTAGAGGTAACATTAAGGAAAGGCAAACCTACATTTCTAGCATTTGTAGACTTAGAGAAAGTTTTGGTAATGTTGACTGGAATACTCTCTTTCAAATTGTAAAGGTGGCAGGGTAAAATACAGGGAACGAAAGACTAGTTACAATTTGTACAGAAAGCAGATGGCAGTTATAGGAGTCGAGGGGTATGAAAGGGAAGCAGTGGTAAGGAAGGGAGTGAGACAGGGCTGTAGCCTATCCCCGATGTTATTCAATCTGTATATTGAGCAAGCAATAAAGGAAACAAAAGAAAAGTTCGGTAGGTATTAAAATCCATGGAAAACAAATAAAAACTTTGACTTTCGCCGATGACATTGTAATTCTGTCAGAGACAGCAAAGCACTTGGAAGAGCAGCTGAATGGAATGGACAGTGTCTTGAAAGGAGGGTATAAGATGAACATCAACAAAAGCAAAATGAGGATAATGGAATGTATTCGAATTAGGTTGGGTGATGCTGAGGGAATTAGATTAGGAAATGAGACACTTAAAGTATTAAAGGAGTTTTGCTATATGGGGAGCAAAATAACTGATGATGGTCCTAGTAGAGAGGATATGAAATGTAGAATGGCAATGGCAAAGAAAGTGTTTCTGAAGAAGAAAAATTTGTTAACATCGAGTTTAGCTTTAAATGTCAGGAAGTCGTTTCTGTATGTAGTGTAGCAATCCATGTATGGAAGTGAAACGTGGACGATAAATAGTTTAGACAAGAAGAGAATAGAAGCTTTCGAAATGTGGTGCTACAGAAGAATGCTGAAGATCAGATGAGTAGATCACATAACTAATGAGGAGGTATTGAATAGAATAGGGGAGATGAGGAGCTTGTGGCGCAACTTGACTAGAAGAAGGCATCGGTTGGTGGGACATGTTCTGAGACATCAAGGGATCACCAATTTAGTACTGGAGGGCAGCGTGGAGGGTAAAAATTGTAGAGGGACACCAAGAGATGAATACACTAAGCAGATTCAGAAGGATGTAGGCTGCAGTAGGTACTGGGATATGAAGAAGCCTGCACAGGATAGAGTATCATGGAAAGCTGCATCGAACTAGTCTCAGGACTGAAAACCACAACATCAACAACATCAAAATTGTAGACAAAGGTCCATACGAACTAAAAGAAATCTGCTACCTTAAGCACAAAGTGACTCATAATGGACAAATGAAAAAGGACATAAAAAGTAGACAAGAATTTTCAAAGAGAACATTCCTGCCAAAATATATCACCCAATACCAAATGTCGGTCTTTATTTGAGGACAAATAACTGAACATGTAAGTTTGGAGGGCAGGATTGTATGAAAGTGAATCAAGGACATTTGGAAAATCGGAATCGAAGAAAATCGAAGCATTTGAGATGTGGTGCTACAGAAGAATGTTAAAAATTAGATGGACTGATAAGACAAGAAATGATAAGGTTCTCAACAGAACATTGAAGAATGGAACATACAGAACGCATTGGTATGAAGATGGGACAGCATTTTGTTCTTCATCTTGCATTCTTACTGTTCCCTCTTGGTTCTTGTACTTACTGTATATTACTCCTCCTTCGCTGCATTTTACTTTTCTCAGTATTTTGAACATTTTGCACAATTTTACGTTTCCAGATGATTTTTCTAGGTCGACAGGTCCTATGAATGTGTCCATTTTATTTTCTAGTTTTGCTGCCCTCATCAATTACATCGTCAGGCGTGCTGCTATCTTGTAGTGTTACCCTTCCGACAGCCAAAATGATCCTCATCTGTCATATCCACTATTTTCTTTTCTATTACTCAGTATATACACTATGTGATGAAAAGTCCCCAAAAACATACTTTTTAATATTAGGGGCATTGTGCTGCCACCTGTTGCCATGTACTCCATATACGCCACCTCAATAGTCATTAGATATCGTGAGAGGGCAAAATGGGGCGCTCTGCGGTACTCACAGACTTCAAACGTGGTCAGGTGATTGGGTGTCACTTGTGTCATACGTCTCTATGCGAGATTTCCACACTCCTAAACATCTGTAGGCCCACTGTTTCCGATGTGATAGTGGAAACGTGGACACGTACAGCACAAAAGCGTACAGGCCGACTTTGTCTGTTGGCTGACAGTGATGGCCGATAGTTGAAGAGGGTCTCATTGTGTTGTACGCAGACATCTATCCAGACCATCACACAGGAATTCCAAAAGTGCCTCATAATCCCCTGGAAGTACCATGATAGCCGGAAGGTGACAAAACTTTGATTTCACGGCAGAGCACCTGCTTATAGGCCACAAATCACGCCAGTAAATGAAAAACGACGCCTCGCTTGGTGTAAGGAGCGTAAACATTGGACGAATGAACAAGGGAAAAACGTTGTGTGGAGTGACGAATAACGGTAAACAATGTGGCAATCCGATAGAGGGGTACAGGTATGGTGAATGCCCAGTGAACATTATCTGCCAGCGTGTGTAGTACCAATTGTAAAATTCAGAGGCGGTTTTGCTATGGTGTGGTCGCGTTTTTCATGGAAGGGGCTTGCAATCGTTGTTGTTTCGCAAGGCAATATCACAGCACAGGCCTACGTTGATTTTTCAAGCACCATATTGTGTCCCACTGTTGAAGTGCAATTCGGGGATAGCGATTGCGTCTTTCATAATGCAGGACCTGAATCCTATAGAACACCTTTGGTATGTTTTGGAACGCCGACTTCGTGCCAGATCTCAGCGACCGACGTCGATAGCTTTCCTTAGCGCAGCACTCCGTGAAGAATAGGCTGCTGTTCCCCGAGAAACTTTCCAGCACCTGACTGAACGTATGCCTTCAAGAATGGAAGCTGTCACAGAGGCTAAGAGTGGGCCAACACCATACTGAATTCCAGCATTACCGATGGAGGGCGCCACGAACTTGGTAGTCATTTTCAGCCAGATGTCAGGATATTTTTGATCACATAATGTATTATTCCTGTCGACAAATTCCATAGACTAGGTGTTATGCTAATTGTGTCATAGGCGTCGCTAGTACCTGCTCTTGTCTACAGTATTCAGTCTAACGGAGTACCGTCATTCTCATGTAGTCTAGACGCCAACTTGTATAGTTCTTGGTTGACAATTATATCTATCTTTGTTTGTCCAATTTCTGTGATGGCCTTTTCATAGATGTCTATTCCTGCCTATATGGTATTCATCAACGTTGTATCTACAGCTTAAGTGAGATTCAGATGCATTACATGATTTTCTTGTACTTCAGTGTGCCACTACTTTCCATATTAATTCTTCCAGACCATTCCCTTCATCTTCAGTCCATAATTCATTGCTATTCAATGGACATCTGAGGTTATATCTGCCCCTGGGTATGCCTCACAGTCGAATTTCTGTCTGACCTGGACATAACCTAAGGCTGATACTTTCCTGTGGCTCGATCCTTTTCTAAACATACCTGCTGTGGGGAAGCAAGAGTTATCGATAACTAGCGACTGTTGAAAGTTAAAACAAATAGCGGCAGAGACAGGGAGACAGAAAGGGACTCCCCTGTTTTCCACTCCGCTACAAGACGACCATGCCTGTTTCTACTGCAGCCATAATGTTATGAAATTGCAGCACATAAAATTTTGATATTTTTATCATTATATGATTCGTTAATAGAAAGGCGAACAAACATGTAAGAGTAATGCATCCACAGTTTGAAACAGTTGTTCCAAAAATCCATGTTTTACGCTGTTTTACGTCTATGTCAACTTAAAGATGCAAAGCTACAATTTTTGTATTACGTGTATTCCGATAGAAACTATAACATATGGAATTTACATTAATTTCTGTCATCAATGATGAAACGAGCTATAGTTTCAAAATTTTACAACTGTAGTTGATTTTATCACTGGTGACGAATATCAACAGTTGTGCATGTCCCATCAAGAGAAATGCGTGCTGCTCGTGTACAATGCATGTTGTAGTGTTGAGTCACTCAGATGTCAGGTTATATATAAGAGAGTGGGCGAATGCCTTAATTTTATCAGATGAAATAAAAGCGTGAAAATGTAAAGTGCTTGTTATCCACTTTAAACTATTTCTAAGGCCACCGGCTCTACCTTTCCTTGCGACTAATATTGTCTGTTCTGCTGGGGTTGGCATCGTGTAGTGGGTCCCCGTACCCTCTAGAGCGTATGTGCGTCAGTGGGCGAATCGCAGCACCAGATGGCCTCAAAACTCTAAGAACTTCTAAAGAAAATGGCAGCACCTTCCTGCATTCTCGCTTTTACCACAAGAACAATGCCACGAGTCAGACATTCGTGCTGACGTCTTGTGTAAGTACAGTCTAAATCGTGTCATATCACATAGTGATCTTTTAATTCCGGACCTGTGCCCCAGCTTTATGCTGAGTATCCCGTGGACTCTCCCAAGAGAACAGCCGTGTTCACAGATCTACGTGGACGCGCTCCTGGCTTTACGACCACTCAGGCGTCCTGCCACGTCCCCATATGCCCGCCAAAGATCCGATCTCAGCCTCATAGGAAATGTCTGCGACCAGCGTGTGGAGAGTGGCGGTCTCAAAGTCCCTGCGATCTGGCGGCTCTACGGGATCTGCTGAGTGACGTCAGCTGAGCACGACACAGCTAGAGAAACTTGTGGAGGCTCTCTGTCGGTGAACTCAGGCCCTTGTCAAGGCTAGAGGCGGTGTGCTCTACTGCTGTGTTAGCATGATCTCTCCTTATCTGACATCGACTGAAATCTGTCCTCAACCTTCATGTTTATTATTTGTAACCTTGTAAGTAAACATAGCCAACTTTACCTTCTGTCTTAAGGAGAAAGAGGTAGACCTGCAAAATCTCAACCCTAAAAAACCGAACACCCACTCCCTCTTTAAAAAATGATCATAATTATGATGATATTAATCTTAGATTTCTTGAATGCATAGCTTTTAAACTTTTGCACATGCAGGTTGCCTGTCACTGGCTGCGTCCTACTGCAGCTGCCTAATGCACGAGTGCAGAGTCCTGTACAGGGAGTTGGGGGAGAGTGATACTCAGAGCCCTCATACCCACTTCATGTTGAAAGTGTGGGAAGAAGTGAGTGGAGCCTATCACGTCTGTCCCATGTATTTAAAAACTTTCTTCTACAACTAGAACACATATTATTCAACATGAAAAACAGTTAAACCATATGAGCAGATAGTATCTCAATGCCATGCACATATATGGCTGACACTGTTTAGCAATATTCTAGTATTAACATTCCGCCGCAGTTATATATAAAACATACACACACCCTTCTCTGTGATGGACAGAGGCAGAATGGTTTTTGAAAATATTACATCTTCAGAGCAAGCCCCTTAATCAGTCACTTCGTTATTTTACGTCTCTGTCCCAATGTACCAATGAAGTTGTTTGATGAGGTGAGAGGGTAGCGTTATCATTGTCATTCTTTCATTATGTAGAGGCACAACTGTTTGGGATAGGGAAAGTTAGTTTTGTGCAATATTCTGAGCACAGGTTACAGCCAGGTGCAGACCAGATTGCATTGAGCAATGCATACCAACAGTTGCGAAGTAGAATAGAGGCCGCAGGGCCGTCAAATTGCTGAAAGAGTATATGTAGCGGCTTTTCATGGCGCAAATCACAGGCAGAAGGAGACGTGATGCGAAACGGCACGTTTAGCAAAACAGAGGTGCGCAGCCACATGTAAATAGGTGCCAATTCACTAACAAAGAATTCAAGTGTGGTAGCTCTCTTGGATGGCGGGGCATGTCACACCACCGGGCTACACGCAGCAGCAGGTGGGGCCCCAGCATCCCAGTCCATGGCAGGTCTTTGGTTCGACCCTCTGAGGCTGACGCAGGGTCCGTAGCCACGCAGTCAGCCAGCGGCAGGCCACTCTTTGGCTCACTATCACTGACAGTCATCTTGGCTCCCAAAACATGACCCAAACCACGCTGGCGACGAAACACGGTGCGGGACATCCTGCATTGGTCAGTGGGCAGTGATGAGGCAGCGCATGAGGGAGGCTGTTGAATCAGCTGCTGGCACAGCCCTGAGTCGTCATATCACTGCTGCCGTACGAGGCCGACACATTAGCAGAGCATTTCACTGGGTCACTGAGGTGGCGCCCTCAGCATTGTGGGACCCGGTGGGTGATGCAGACCGGGGGGAAAGGGGGCACTGTAGTTGGAAACCATAAAATCGTTTGGAAGTTATTGTTGAGTTTTAATACATTACCCTGACACCACATGCCATCTGAATTAAGAAGAATCTAATTTCACTCAACTGTTCTTCTCTCCATTTACTGGGTCTTCTCTATGATTGCTCCAACTATATCTCAAGGTACAAATAATAGCGGAAAGAAACACTCATAAGCCTTCGTTTGCCTCGTGTAAGAGTTAGTCGAATAGCCACATGTAACGATGCCAACAGGTCACAACTCACTCGAGCTTTGACGTTTAAATGTTGCAATTTGCCCGTCATTGTGTACTGCTACTGCAGGTGCCACACTAACACTCCATAACTGGGTGGCCACAGTGGGCTGGAGTGAGTGGGAAACAAGTGATACACATGCGTTAAAATGTTATGTGTTCAGAGGGTCATAACTGCATACTGTCAACATTATAGACTACCTGAATGAGCTCATTACGCTTTATTTAACAATAACACACTTCCAAATAAGATACTCACCAGTTTTATACATCCACTCAGAGTCAGGTAGACGCCAGCTCTCACATCTCATCCTGCCGACCGTGGCTCTTGTGATGCGCCGCACAGCTTGGAGTGACTGACACAGGATGTGCTTCAGATCATCTGTTTGCAGCGTTGTCATGTTCCATTCCATGTTGTTCAACCTTTCAAAATAGAATGGAGTCAGCTGATGTAACAAATGATATTCTGAAACTTGACTATGTTTTATTCAATAGAATAGTGAAAACTAAACTCAACGTGACCCTTCTCCAGCTTTTATGTTTCCCAGTGATAGAGGTCGCCAGGCCATTAGAGATGAATCAAGGAGTTAGACAGGTATTCTGGCGTAACTTGTGACTGGTATGCGAGTCTAATAACATATTCTGGTGAACTGATCGTTTCTGATGAAATACAAGCATAGACATACAAATATGCAGCCAGAACTATGACTGGACAAGCACGACAGGCCGGCCGCGGTGGCCATGCTGTTCTAGGTGCTCCAGTCTGGAACCGCGTGACTGCCACAGTCGCAGGTTCGAATCCTGCCTCGAGCATGGATGTGTGTGATGTGCTTAGGTTAGTTAGGTTTAAGTAGTTCTAAGTTCTAGAGGACTGATGACCTAAGATGTTAAGTCCCATAGTGCTCAGAGCCATTTGAACCATTTGAACCAAGAACGACAAACCCCCTTTAAAGACGTGGAGTGGGCACTCCCCCAAAACATGTCTCACTGTCTTCCTCTTGGCACCATAGTCACAGGTAGCACTTCCACTATTAAACCCAGTTTTCAAGACATAGTCATGTCTTCCTTGCGCCTTTGGGATGAGGTTTAATCTTGAGCTTTCCTGACAACAGACACCATACTGCACAACCTTATTCAGTTGGTGGACTCCGATATTTAGGACTGAATTCTTATTGTACTCTGTCTTAGGAAGCAACCACTGAGTGGGACCTGTTGTAGTCATGCCATAAATAGTCAACATCGCCCTTTCTGTCTTAATTGTTTGAGCGATGTTCTCCCACGCTTTAGCACAATATGCAGCAGCTCAATATCCAAGAGAAATTGCACCATTGTTTTGTTCGTCTGCATTTCCTCCCCACTTGTTTCCAGAAATGTGGTACAGTTGATATAGAATAGGACCAAACGACTTTCACAGGTTTGCGCAGTTCTGCATAAATGACGGTGACAGGTAGAGGAAGACACCTAGGTAACTAAGGAGGTAGCTGCAGGGAATTTTATTCCCATTGAGGGGCACATATGACTGCCTGTGTGCCTCTCTATCATGAAAATAAAACTCTGTGAGCTCTGTTTCACTTCTGGTTTGCTGGAGTCTGTATTTGTAAAAGTACTCTCTCCACTTGGTGTCAACTTGGAGGCTTGTCGACACAATCATTAAGTAGTCATTTTCACTCGATTAATAGGATCCTTAGGAGTCGCTATGAACAACAGTAAAACAACTACCTAGGACCTTGGAGTGCAAAGAGATTGGCTGAAGCGTCAAGTGGAACGGAACCTGGGCCAGTGGAGTGGCTTCTGTTCACCAGCGAGTACAGGTTTCGAATGACACCTGGGGATTGTCATACAAGACTGTGTAGGTGAACTGCTACTGGTGCAGGTCTCACTCCATGGGTTCAGCCAGGGAATTGATCGATAATATTTTGGGCTGCTATGGTGGATGGGTATCCGACACTGGTGTACCTGCTCTAGGGGTAGCGTCTTTGATCAGAAATCCAAAAGTCCTCATTCCTGGGTTCGCAACCCGCCAGTGTTTAATTTTCATTAATAATAAGCACTGGTGGCCGAAAACGTGTATCATAAGAATCACCCTCTCTCGCCCTTGGGGTGGGAAAGAGCCGCTAACAGGCGGATCAATCAACAATGATCAATGGCATGAGGATGCAGAAGACAATGTCAAACAATGCATTAAATACACATAACGTGTATCCACAGGGCACGTGGCCTGTAACTGAAAAGGTGCCATGATCATCTCTCCATTGGGAAAAGTTTCCAGAATAGTCCACCATTCAAATTTCTGGGAGCGGACTGGCAAGATGTAGGTGACCTTTAGAAAACGATTGAATAATGAACGAGAGGATAATGTTCTTCATGTCGGGGTGTGGAATGTCAGAAGATTGAATGTGGTAGGGCAGCTAGAAAATCTGAAATGGGAAATTCAAATGCTCAATTTCTATATAGAAGGGGTCAGTGAAGTGAAATGGAAGGAAAACCAGAATTTCAGGTTAGATGAGTATATGGTAATATCATCAGTAGCAGAAAATAGTATATTGGGAGTAGGATTCATTATGATTGGGAAGTGTGTTAGAGTGAACAGTTCACTGATAGAGTTATGCTTATCACAATCAATAAAAAAACCGACACCGACAACGATAGATCAGATGTACAGGAATGAGAGAGGAGAAAGACTACCTCAATTATGCTAGTAATTTCGAATACTCTTAATAACAAGAGGAGGATGTATAATTGGAAATGGCTGGCTGATTTGGGGGGAGTACACTTAGATTACATGACGATCAGGGAGAGACTCCGAAATCATATACTGGATTGTAAGGCATACCCATGAGAAGATATAGACTCAGATCACAATGTAGTAATGATAAAGAGTAGTTTGAAGTTTAAGAGATTAGTCTGGAAGAATCGATACCTAAAGATGTCAGATGTAGAAGAACTAAGGAATGACGAGATACTCCTGAAGATCTGTGAGGTTATGGATATAGCAATAAGTAATAGTCTAGTATGCAGTACAGTTGAAGAGGAATGGATATCTCTGAAAAGGACAATCACAGAAGTTGGAAAGAAAAACATAGGTACAAAGAAAGTAACTGCGAAGAAACTGAAGTATTTCTTAATGTTCAGGGAAATTCAGGAATAAAGAAATACAAGTCACTGAGTGATGAAATAGACAGGATGTGTAGTGAAGCAAAGACGAAATGGCTGCCTGAACAATGAGAAGAAATCTAAAAAGAAATGATTGTTGGAAGGATTGAGTCAGCATGTAAGAAAGTCAAAGCAACCTTGAGTGAAATTATTAGCAAGGGCTGCAATATTAAGAGTGCAGCTGGAATTTCACTGTTAAATACAGAGGAGGAAGTGGATATTTGGAAAGACAACCTTGAAGACCTCTATTAGGAGGGAAGATTTGTCTTATGTGATAGAAGAAGAAAAAAGAGTCGATTTAGAAGAGATGGGAGATCCAGGAATAGAATCAGAATTTAAAACAACTTTGGAGGACTTAAGATCAAATACGGCAGAAGGGATAGACAACTTTCAATCAGGATTTCTAAAATCGTTGGGGGAACTGGCAACAAAGCAACTATTCACGTTGGTGCGTAGTATGTATGAATCTGTTGACATACCATCTGGCTTTCGGAAAAATACCATCCACATAAATCCTAAGACTGCAAGAGTAGACAATTATCGACCAGTGTGCTTAACAGCTCATGCATCCAAATTTCTGACAAAAATAATCTACAGAAGAATGGTAAAGAAAATTGAGGATGTGTTAGATGACTATCAATTTGGCATTAAGAAAAGTAAATGCACCATAGCGGCGTTTCTGACATTGCTGTTGGTGATAGAAGCAAGACTAAGGAACAATAAAGTCACATGTATAGGATTTGTTGACCTGGAAAAGTCGTTCAGCAACGTAAAATAGTGCAAGGTTTTCGAAATTCTGAGACAAACAAGGGTAAGCTATACGGAGAGATGGATAATACACAAAATGTACAAGGGCAAAGAGGGAATAAAAAGAGTGGACGATCAAGAATAAGGGGTCAGATTAAAAAGGATGTAATGCAGGGATGTAGTCTTTCACCCCTACTTTCAATATGTACATCGAAGGGGCAATGATGGAAATAGAAGAAAGGTTCAGGAGTGGGATTAAAATTCAAGATGATACGATTCGCTGATGACATTGGTATCCTGAGTGAGAGCGAAGAAGAATTACATGATGGGCTGAATGGAATGGACAACCTAATGGGTACAGAATATGGATTGACAGTAAATGGAAGAAAGACGGAAGGACGTAGCAGAAATGAGAACAGAGAGAAACATAACATTAGGATTAAGTGTCACGAAGTAGATGAAATTAACGAATTCTACTACCTTGATGGCTAATAACTAATGACAGATAAAGCAAAGAGGACATCAAAAGGAGATTAGCACTGGCAGGAAGGGCACTCCTGATCAAGTCTACTAGTATGAAACATAGCCCTTAATGTGAGGAAGAATTTTCTGGGAATGTTCGTCTGGAGCAGAGCATTTAATGGTAGCGAAACATGAACTGTGGGAAAACCGGAAGAGAAGAGAATCGAAGCATTTAAAATGATGGGTTACAGACGAATGCTGAAAATTAGGTGAACTTAGAAAGTAAGGAATGAGGAGGTTCTGCACAGAATCGAAGAGGAAAGGAATATGTGGGAAACACTGACAAGGAGAAGGGACACGACGATAGAACATCTGTTAGGACATGTTACTAGATTGGAGAATATCTCCAGCAAATAATTGAGAACGTAGGTCTCAAGTGCTACTCTGAGATGAAGAGGTAGGCATAGGAGAGGGATTCGTGGTGGACCGCATCAAACCAATCAGAAGACTGATAACTCAAAAAAAAAAGTAGGAAAGGTCTCTAACGCTTCGTCTCCAAATGCTGGAGATATGTTCAGAGGCTATAAAGACTCAGGCAGCAGTTTGAAACTTCTATAAACTCAACAAGCTGAACTGTTTGTACGCATCCACGCAACAGTTGGGCTGTGATGTCATCAGAGGGCTGCTTAAGAGAGCAGAGTCACGTGTGTTGTCGAGCTTGTGCAGGGGAACACTTGGCGCTGGTCTCTGTATTCAGCACTAAGGCCAGAAACTCGTCTAATTTCCGTCATTCTTCTTTCCGTTAAAGTTGCTTCCGTGCTTTGGAATTTATATGACCTCTCTGTAATTTCAAGTACTGTAATATTGGATCTGCATCGCAGAGACGAATCTTTAGTTTCCCTGGTCCTATTGGATATTCGTCAACTGCTGATTTATTTCTATTTCATAGATGACAATTGCTTTTCTGTTCCTTACGCAAGAAATTAATACTTCCGTTTGTACGTTCACATGTGTGCTTGTCCGTGTGTGCAAGACATTTTATATACTCCTCCTGTGGCAAGTGCTCACGGTATATTCTTTACAGTGTTCAAAACATTCAAGCTTTTTTGTTGCTGGTATAAACACTGCATCAATACTATGTATTCCTTGTGCTCTGATCATGTGAACGGTGACTGCTTTTACGAATGGGAGTAAATCTTTGGTAAATCTTCATGAGTAGCTCCATACCTTTTAGGAGATATTGCCCTATTTATCTCTTCTCAGATTAATCATTTCTTCTGAAAGTAGTGTTTAAATGGTCGTTGTGTTTCTGCAACTACTGTGGTGACAGATTATTGAAACCACCAATGTTCTCATCACTGCTCTTTTCAGTTTGGGACAGTGACTGAAATTTTTGTGAATGTATCCACACGTGTGAGTGAGGTTTTTGCAAACCTTCTGTGCCTAACATCTGCCGATTTCCTAAGTAGCTGTACATTCTAAAATGTTTAAACTTCTTTCTCTTTTTCTATATTGGATTTTGTCTTATAACTAACATCATTTGGCAAGTTTAGAAATTCTAAGTCCTCTTTGTCCATAAGGCTATCTAATAAAGTATGAGTGTCATCAATATAACAAAATCAACGCTAGTCATTTTTCTTGGTAGGCTGATGAGCTGTTCCTTTCAGTTATACATATAAAACTCCGTCGTAACTGTGCTGAGTATGTTTCCCATTATCACACTACCAGCTTTTTCTAAGAGTTTGTTGTCCTATTGAAAATGAGCCAATGTGAAAGAATATTTAAATCGATAACACTTGTCTTTAGACTTAATTCATTCTATGACAAAAAAAAAAGAAATGTAAATGACGCATCATAAAGGAATTATCGGAAAGTGACAAAAATCGGTGGGCGTGATGTGCAGAAGCAGGCAAACATATGAATACAGTTTCAGAAAAACTGGACTTTTATTCGAGAGAAAAAGCCTCACAAACTGAGCAAAGTCAATTACGCGTTCGTCCACCTCTGGTCCTTCTGCAAGCAGTTATTCGGCTTTGCATTTATTGGCAGAGCTGTTGAATGTCCTCCTGAGGGACACCATTCGAAATTCAGTCCAACTGGCAGGTTAGATCATGGAAATCTCAAGATGGTTGGATGGCCATGCTCAGTATGCTCCAAACGTTGTCAGTTGGGGAGAGGTTTGGTGACCTTCCAATCAATGAGATTCCTGGCCAAAGTCACGTCTGGAGACGACCCAGATGGTCGTTGGATACCAACCTTACTGTTGTCCGCCATATGGTCTGACAAGCTGGAGTGATGCTCAGGGGTGTCATTTGTTTTCACAGCAGGACCTCTTTGGTTGCCATCTGTCGCACCCTTACAGCACACCAGTTCGTCTATGGTGTTCTATACCCCGTTTTGCGTACTATATCCTCACCTACCAATAGTATCACCAGGAACAGCTCATATGTGATGTTTTGGCGGTGTCTGGAACATCCCGTTCAGCTCAGTGTTAACATGCCTTACAGCAGTTTTTACCCACGACCTATCCTGGCGGTGAAAGGCCACCACAAACACGACATTTGTGTGGCCAGTTCCTGCTCCTATTTTATCCAGGTCACTCCGCATAGTACACCTTAGATTCATACCCTAGGTTGTTTCCTGCTCCACCAACTATAATTACCTGATCTCCCTTCTCAAAGTCCCTCCATTGCTCACCTAAGTTTTCAGACACCTGGCTAGGACCAGCACTTGGTTGCACTGATCTTGTGACGTGGTACACTGCACTGTAATATTAGTAATTTTCACCTCACAAACATTAATATACGCTCAATAGTAAACGGCTGATGGCCTGAAGTCATCGAACAATTGTAATGTAAGAGAAATGAACCATCGCGTAGCAGCAACTGAATCTATTATTCTTTATCTTTGCTGCTCCTGCGCGGTGGCTGTAAATCTCTACGAACAAGTATCGATTAATGATAAAGGAATTCTTTTGTTCCCAAGACAAATGAGGTCTTGAGCGCTTCACCTTTTACTGTACCTATTCCATGAAAGGTGGACGCGGACTTGCCACGTTCCGCAATCGGTATTTTATAATTTGTGAAAAATGCTCCGTAATGTGTTAATTGTTGTTTTCCAATCAGAGAACATGTAGTTTCATGTAATTGATTAGAAAGAGACATCATCAAGATGACATTAAGATTGAATATTGACTGTTATGTATAAAGCATTTGTTCATATGCGCCATCCATTGTAATTTAATATAAAAAGGTACGCAGCATTAAAAAAAGTGTGTCAGAAATAAGTGTGCTTATTTTAAAATATTATCCTTAAGTAACTCCATCTCCTGGATACTTGAATTTTAATCATTTTGTATCAGTTTATCTCCAGAAAGTACCATCACGCTGATGGACCGAATGCAGCATGAGGCAGGAAGAACATTATCGTTTTCCTATCACTTCTGAATTAATGATTTCTTAATTTTTTAGTGTTGCTTTTATTCCAAAGTCAATAAATCTTTTGGTCCCTTAGTGTCGATCCGGGTATGACTGCATCGTGACCACGAAAAAGCACGAAAATGATTTTGTTGCTTCGTACCATTCTCAAGTAAACTAATCTGCTGGTCTTGTTCCAAAGAATGCAATCAGGTATTTAATGATTGCCATGAGTTATAACAAAAGTGCTATCAATCCCTGTTTCTGTTGCCAAGTTACCCACCAAAATATTTAAATAGAGTTTCAAGAAAATAATTTTTTACTTTTATTTCCTCCACTTGATAGCACTACAGCACTTGATTCCTTCTGAAACTCCTGGCCTACACCCTTCCATGACTGCTGCCTAGAAGCAGTATTCTTTTTTTGCTATTCTGATTTGATCCCGACCTGTCTTTTTTCTTTAAGGTAATGTTCTGCTTCAACCCTCCATTCAACTACATCTGGATAAGGACCTTCCTTCACTACATCAGATAGCAAGCCAAATTGGTTTACTAACTGAATTTCTAAAGGTTTTTCAACAGTTTCCCTTTTTCATCCTTTGGTTGAACCTTTTCCCACCCCCCCTCTGTTTTCTTCCCTTAACCTACATAATTCCTAAACCGCATATTCCAATTCAGCCTTAAGGGCACAAATGTTTGGCCCCTGTTCAGCGATTTCTCTGTCCTTTCTACATAACCTACATTTCCATGGAGGAGCCTCATTATCTATCCCCAATTCCTCGTCGCTATATTCATTTCAATGAAACCACAACCTACAGTCTTTTCACTCCCTCCAGGTTTCTACGGCAGCCACCACATTTATTAGATATGTATTCACAGAAAAATTTACGCAAAAGCGGAGAATAACTTTGCACAAGAACACTGATGTTTCGTAACCTGTATTAATACGTAACTAAACGGTAATGTAAACAAACTTTTAAACATTTCAAAATCTTTATAAAACAACCCTTGTAATTCTTCCTAGGTCAGAAAGTATTTTTCAAACGTCGCATTTTATTTAACGCCAGTGATAGTAAGGAACAGGACCGCATGTGTCAGAATGTGTCCCTTCCAGAAACGCGATTTCCTTTTTAAATGCATCCCCATCAGTTTAGGAAAAAGTTACCTTGCAATGCCTTACTATGGACAGTCAAGTCCTCTTAAAATATGAAATCCGCATTCGATTCCATGTGTTTTAATTTTTGTTCCTGCACGTCTTTTTCTTTCAAAAAATTAAACTGTAGAAAGTGTTAAATAGAAAAATCGTTCCTGGCATGACCCTTGGCTTAACTTACGCACTTTGCAGTACCATAGCCTCCATAGTCATTTCTGAGTTAGACTGAAAACTGTTGCAAATGAAAATGAAAAAATGCGTATGACTTCAGAAAGTTTACTATTCGCACTATCAATTGTTTCACGTGCTCCAGGCCTGCAAATTTACCACAAAGTGTTTCTAATGTACAAAACAATGAATACCGTCTGTCGACATTTGTGTTTCCTCTTTCATTGCCAAATAAATCTTTAAAATATTTCTGCATGGTACAACGAAGCCGAAGTAGATATTCCTGCATTTGAGTCAAGAACAGTTCTCAACATCAGTAATTTAGAGGTAGATATCCTCGGAGTAGTGAAGCAACTTAAATCACTTAATAACAGCAAGTCTTCCGGTCTAGACCGTATAACAGTTAGGTTCCTTTCGGAGTATGCTAATGCAGGGGCTCCATACTTAACAATTATATACAACCGTTCACTGGACGAAAGACCCGTACCCAAAGACTAGAAAGTTGCACAGGTCACACCAATATTCAAGGAAGGTAGTAGGAGTAATCCAATAAATTAAAGGCCTATATCATTAACGTCGATGTCCAGCAGGATTTTGGAACGTATATTATGTTCGAAAACTAGGAATTACCTCGAAGAAAACGGTCAATTGACACACAGTAAATACGGATTTAGAAACCATAGTTCATGTTAAACACAACTACGTCTTTACTTGCACGAAGTGTTCAGTGCTATTGGCGAAGGATTTCAGATTGATTCCGCATCTCTGGATTTGTGGAAGTGTTTTTGACGCTGTACCACACAAGTGGCTGGTAGTCAAATTGCGAGCTTATGGAATATCGTCGCAGTTATGTGATAGGATTCGCAATTTCCTATCAGAGAGGTCACGTTTCGTAGTAACTTACGGAAAGTCATCGAGTAACACACAAGTGACTTCTGGTGTCCCACAATGTAGTGTTATAGGCCCACTACTGTTGCAGGTCTACATAAATAATTTAGGAGACCATCTCAGGAGCCGTCTTAGGTTTTTTGCATATGATGCTGTGGTAAACTCAGCTAGTAAACTCATCAAAAGATTTAAAAAATGCAAATGGATATAGAAAATATGTCTGTATATTGCGAAAATTGACAATGGCTCTAAGTAATTGGAAGTGTCAACTCATTGTCATGAGTTCTACAAGAAATCCATGAAACTTCGGTTACACGACAAATCAGCCGAATCCAAAGCCCGTAAATTCAACTAAAACCTATTAAATATGATTACAAACAAATTAAATTGGAAAGAAGACACAAAATGTTGTGGGGGAGGCACACCAAAGGCTGCGATTCATTGCCAGAAACTTAGAAAATGTAACAGATCTACTCAAGATCTACGCTTATCTGCCCTCTTTTACAGTACTGCTGCACAGTGTGGGATCCTTACGAAATAGGATTAATGGACTACATATTGTAAGGTCAAAGAAAGGCTGCACATTCTGTATTATCGAGAAATAGGGGAAACAGTGTTACTGACAAGATACAGAATTTGTGATGGACATCAAAAAGGATGCTTTTGTTGCGGCAGAATCATCTCACGAAATTTCAGTCACCAACTTTCTCCATCGAATACGAAAGTATTTTGCTAACGCAGAAACACTTAGGGAGAAACCATCATCATACATCATAATTAAATAAAGGTAATCGGAGCTAGCACCGAAAGGTATAGGTATTCGTTTTTTTCGCGCATTGTTGTGAAGGTGGTCCGATGAATCCTCCACCAGGCACTTAAGTGTGATCTGCATAGTATCCATGTACATGTACATGTACAGTCGTGCTCAAAAGTATCCGAACGATCTGAATTGCATTTCGTCTGATTGGAATGCAACCCGCATAGTGCAGCTGTCTAGTAGGTCCTCTAATCGCCCCTCGGTACAGTCGTTTGACTATTGAAAATGGTTCCATCAAGTCACCACTAGAAAACACTGCTCTGTATCGCAATAACTCAAGATGTAAAGTAATACCAAAGTATTACAAATATCAGGGAACGTCTTATCACAGATAAGACGGTTCTTCAGGCTTGTAAGCTCACATTTATTACAATAAATGACGCACATGCAATGTTACCACTCTCATTATTACGTCAGATAGGTAATACACGCAGTACGTTCGTCATATTCATGATTTCCTCTTCGAAATAACATTCCGTAATTATTATTTAACACAAAATGACATTAAAAATTTAAGTTATTCACGAGCAGCTTGTTGAGAATATGTATGAACTTCAAATGACACGAAGAGCCGTCTCGTTCTGCATATGGATGCAAACCCAGGTCATAGAAACTAAGCAAAGACTTCTTGGCTGAAGGAAACTAACAGCCATTCCTGACTAGGCATACAGAGAGTGATATACCTCGATTTTAGACAGTATCAGTTAGCAAATATCAACTTTAAATTACATAACGAAAACACTGCTAACGGACGCGAATTCCTACCCAGCAACTACTGTCCTTGTAATTGTCCTTGTTGTGTTGGACAAGGATTCGAACCCAGAACCTAATTGGATTGTCATTGAAGCACAATCAACTGTGACATATCGGATTTTCTCGGCAGTAGCTAGATGTTTTAACTGAAACGACGAGACGAAACATTAGTTTTTTTCCCAGGAATCCAACCTGGCATCTACCGCTGTTAAATTATTGATAAAAATGACTTTAAAAATGGGTTTGTTACACCAGCAGCGACATGTGAACATGTTTGAACTAGTAATAATATGACGAAGAGTTCAGTGCTGACTGGGAATAGAGCCCCACACATATCGTTGTTGACTGCACACAAAGAGACGTCAGGTACCGAATTTTTCTCCACCAGCAGCTCGGAATATCATACTTGAATTTACTATGATTTCACAAACAGTTCTGTATCTTACTGGGACTCAAAAACGTCAGATATTGTAAGCGTTGACTAGGAATGAAAATACATTAAAATTCAAAATTATTACCCACCAGCACATAGGTGTTCTAATGTTAGAGCTTGATAATACATCATGAAAGGTTTAGTGTAGGGCCAGGATTCGAACCCTTTCACGCGTAATATGTGGAGATGTTGAGGTATCTGCAGTTTTGAACAAACAACAAATTACAGTCGAGCTGTATTGTCAGGAACGGATCAAATTCCGAATTAAGGGCGGTCTTAGATGCATTCCCAGATCAGAACCAATTTTATCGACATGCAGAAGCTCAAATAAAAGATGGAATAAGTGTCCTGTGACGCTACATAGCGTTTGTTTTGTTACTAGAAATAAATAACTAGTATACGAAACGTTACTGTGGATAGAGTTACTACGTGTCGCGTCTCCTGACTTTGTTGTGGTTCAACCTAACTTCTACATGGTAGCGAAGGAATATCATGTTTAACATGAATGTCAGACCACAATGCCATTATACCTTCTTCCCTCGGCGTAGCCAGAAGAGAACAGAATCTGTCCCTCCTTATCAAAAATAATCAGCAGAAGTTGGAATGAACCCAGACCATAAGTATATGAAGGCAGCATATATCCAAGAGCCCACCAAATTCTTTTCTGTATCACTCATTTTTCTATCATAACAATGTTGCGCCATACTGGATGAGAATTCTGACACACAGACTCCCTGTAGTGGTTTGCAACATGATCAGTACATTCATTTACTTGGTTGACCGAAACGCCGTGAACTAACTGCCTCGGCTACCCCGTGAATACATGAGACTCTATTTTGTAACCACCGAAATAAAATCAGGTAACTGACACCTACACAGAACTGCCAACAGTGTAGGATACAGAAATTTAAACATTCACTGCTACATTTTTAATACGCCGTACTGCTGTCTGCTGACGTTATCGATCTAATGGAACTTTGAACATAATTCCCTTCAATTCTCAACCCAAAATAGTCGCATGTGGAAAAAGGGCTCACTTCTGCGACATTTTGATCTTTTCAGGTTTAATAGATGGCCAGGCTGCAGATGCATCTCGAAACTTTTGTATGGGGATCGTGCCAAAATACGTCAGAAAAGTATTTTCGACATTAGCTGTCGTGTGGCAGTGGCATTTTATTGTTCATAAAACCTTGTTTGACAGCTATGACTGAGAACAAGTTTACTACATGCATGTGATCAATAAACTGCATGTGCATTGTCAGACTGTTATAGATAACATCAGAGAATTCGCATATATCGTTGATGATTAATTTCTCTCTCATGTTAACTAATGTTTTAACAAAACTAAAAGAAACCGTACGAAAATTGTGCACTGTATTATAAGAAATGAAATAAAACTACCCACGATAACCTTACAACGAAAGTCTGTTTCAATAAAAATGAGTGTACACAAGCGTGCCTCTATAGGCATGAATTAGTAAAATACTAATCACTTAGATTTCGATTGGGTCTGTGTTTGATCGGTATGCTGTGTCATACTCAAGTGGTATGCAAATATGGCATTTCATAAATAAATTTATGTATTCCTAGGAACCCAAAATTTGTTTGTCAGCAGGGGAAAGAGGTGTAGATTTTCACCATTGTACTATGAGCCGAAAGCATTTTATTGCAATTTCCTTATCGATGTGTGAGCTGACTGCTTGTACCTCTTTCACAGAAAGGATAAAAATGTTACAGACGGCAAGATTGGAACCGGAAACCATAATAGACACTTTCTCTGGGGTTAGCAGGTTTCCACAAAGCTGGGGAAGAGGCATGCGCTAGGTCTCCACTTACGAGACCACTAGTGGCTATAACTCGTAAACCGCTATTTGAAGGACGAGATTAGAAGCGATTTTCACGTGCAACGACTATCCTGGACTGAAAACCGTAAATTTACAATCTTTTGTTAGAGGTAAAGCGTTAATAATAAATCAGATTATTCAATGGAAATGCCAGGAAAAATCAAGTGAACTTTGAGGCTTAATTCCGTGAGCACCAGGAAGTAACTCGTAGATCACAGAGTTGCCAAATATACCTTGCCTTGTTGCCAAATCTCAGTCACATTACCAGCAGGAAGAAGACGAACCGATGTGATCGTACAGTGTGCTGGGAAGTGACCATAGCTGACGTCTCAAAGACGCGGCTGCTGCGGCCTGGAATACGTAATCCGTCTGATTCACATTTCTGTAACTGGGTTTAGGGACTGGAGCGTAGTTACTAATAATACTCAGAACTGACTGCCAACTAAGCTTCGTAAATCAGGAACTCTCATAGTTGTCTTTATATATCTTTCGTAAGAGTACTCAAAACTAAGAAAATCATTGACGAAAGTTTTCGTGCCTCGCCGATAGTCGAGCACAACAAACAAATAACAATTAAAAAAAGACTGTGCATGTGTGTGTGTGTGTGTGTGTGTGTGTGTGTGTGTGTGTGTGTGTGTGTGTGTGAGAGTGAGAGAGAGAGAGAGAGAAGGGAGAGTGTGTGGGAGAGAGATAAAAATAAAAAAGAATGAGAGGGAGTAAAAAATTGTTGCAAAGAAACTGTATCATGGTATGTAAAGAAATCTTTCATTAATATGACACGTTCTGCATCATTACGAAATGTCGTATTTATGATCTATGGATAAGTATTAAACTAATCTAATGCAATCATATTATATTGCTAACTAGTCATGAAGAGTCACGAATTACATAACTTTTCGCCAATATCAGTAACCAAATCTAAACTTGAAAATAAAAGACGACAGTTTTGCAATAAACCAGTACTCCTGTAATGACCCTTTCGTCCCTGTTAACTAACCACAAAAGATGTGTGATGTACCTGGATTCAGAAGGAACAAAGTGTTCATGCACTTAATGATGAAGCGCATGATGTGACGTTCTGTGACGGAGATACGAACCCAGCATGCAATCGAATTGTTAACTAACTATAATCAAATGTTGTGTATCCGTTTTTCTTAGCAGCTGCTAGAAGTATGAACCTAAAACAAGGATAAGAATTTTGTACATGAGTGACAATCTAACCGCACACCTACCGTCCTTCTTTAGTATCCAGGAACATATCTTCAGTATCACTTGCTTACTCACCAACAGTAAGATGTGCACGTTAATTTTCTCTGGCAAACTGGTATGCACGTGATATGGCTTGAAATGAAATTATGAATATTTTGGTAGTGGATCAGGATTCGGAACCACATACTTACCTTTGTAGGAGACCTAAAGAAGATTGCAGTTTTGGGAAGAGGAACGAAATGATTGAACTGTACTGTTCCGAGAGATTCAGATCCTCGAAAGATGAGATGCAAATTCGAATCACAGTCCAGAACAACATTTTTCAACGTCTATACTTCAATCAAGTTTAAGAAAAATAAGAGCCCTGTTCCTTTCGATGGCTATCGTTTCATCAAGTAAAATAAAATTTTGTAATGTAAGTAAGTTTACTGGAGACAGTAGTTCTGTTTACCATGACTTCCCCCTGTGTCATTTCCCAATGTAAACCCGCTCTGCCCAATTATTAATGAAGGAACCTGATGTTTAATGCCGATTCTGGACTATGACGTCTTTCTCTTGAGGCTGCCAGAGGTAAAGCAAATCTATTTGTGTCTCTTAAAAGTAAATGCCTTAACCCACGCATTGAATCTGTGATAGTTCGTTCCACCAGACCACTGTGGCCACATTTCCCAGCTCCAGGAGTGTGCTGCAACGGGTGATGTGCCTAGCTTCCAAAATTAGTCACGGTCGAAAAAATGCGAGTCTATTAATTGGTTAAGTAGAAGCAATCTTCTGACGTGGAGATTATGCTATTCTCATGTCAGCAGGATGTAAAGGCTCTTCTAGTCATCATAGCCTCGATGTAAATCCATTCTAAAATATTCACTAATTCAGCAAATTTCTTAGTTCGAGAAAATCCACTGTGAAGTGTGAAGTTACCGGATAATTCGATTATTACCGTCGTTGTTACTATCATTTTCTTCATACCGTTGCTGGAACACATGTGTTTGATCATTTAAGGCCTTTTGGTCGTTATAGAGGTACTTGCCCAAGAAGAGTTCTTTCCCTGTCTATGGAGCACTTTTCATGTTAATATCAAACATCAGCAATTACTCGTAGATTACATTAAAACTAAAGTAATTGATGAAGACGTGACTTGATAACAAAAACGCGCGGCCTTTCTTAATCTACTTGCGCCCAGAAATGGCTGTCGAATACTGCCAAACCAAAAGCCAAGGTATTTTACTGCCTTGCGTTATACGTCGCAGTCAGTTCTTCCACAAGTTTTGGTCGACGTTACCTGTTTCAAATTGTGTATGGCAGAGAATGTTTTAGTAAATCAATTGTTTTCCTTTGCAATAAACACAAAGATTTTCATTGTAAGCTAACCAAGTTCAAAATTGTCGCATTATTATTTCAGTTTTAATATTCACTTCTATAATGTAGGAAAGTATTTCACAGTTGAAGAACCCGCATCCGACTCATTGACCTTATACGTAGTCGCTGACCATAAATTCTAGATCAGAGTGACAGCAGTTTAAGTAGCCTAATGTAGCGAAGACTGTTTGTCAGTGCTCCTTTTCGCCCGAAAATATGCAATTCACTCATTGGGCTCCAATAGTACACTGTAACAGTAATTTCTGTGTGTATGCAATGCATGTGGATTGTGGAATTTAGTGGTGCTTTCTCTTCCCCTTCGGCATACAATATGCCTGACCTAAACGGGCATTTATCATTATGGGCCCTGGGCAGTGCAACATCATACTGACAACAGTAATGTGCTTTTACTGACAGCCTAACTGTTCGTTTTAGCTGATTTTGTAATCATTTAAATAGAATAACATGACCTTCGATGGGAGACATTTCTTCCCCCTTTTCCTTGTGTGAAATTTGCCAGTAAGTTTTTTGCCTACCAACCAGCGAAATGCAGCAGAGTACAGCCACTAAACGATTCACATAACACGATATAGTGCCGTTAAGACCATTCCTTTAAACATTGTCGTAGCTGAAGGAATTTAGTTTCTTCTTAAATCGTCTTAGGCAGCAACGTTCACAGATATCTCAAATAGGAAAAGCTCTTTATCTAGGTACGAAGTTTGTAAAACAAACTTCCCACAGTTTTTGTCAGGTTGGTCTTTTCGTCTGGTAGCACTGCATAAGTATCTTGTCTAATAGGTATCATAAGTAGTGTTTCTGTAGGTGTGGGAATCATTGGTTGAAAACGGGTTTAACGCCAATGGGTTAATTACTGGCAAATATTCATAATGATTATCAACCTAAGTCTAAGTTCATCCACAAACTGAGGCGAATTTATAATACTGTAGCTAGACTGTGTATCCTTGTCTTCTTTGAGTGGGCATTACACACACGTATACAATACTATGAATACTCCCAACACTGTAGGTAACGTTGCTCTCAAAAAAATAATTTAGTTTTGTTAATTTTTCTGGTTATTCAGCGTGCAATATGTGTTGTAAATACAGTCTTAAAGAAAAAAATGTCCGTAAGGCGGACAATAAAATTGTGCTGCCATCAGAATTCAATATCCGTCTATATGCTCGATGTGCCTGTATAGTAGACTGCGTCACTTCCTGGAGGCAGTCTTGTGTGCAGTCTTTGTGCATCAGTTTCCACTCCGACTCTAGTCTTGAGGTAAAACACAGGACTAGCTACTACGACATCTGGCGACCGAGAGCACATGTCGACGTAATTTTTATCAACCCTTTCCGCTATGAGTGTATTTCAAGCAAATCTACGAAATATTTTGCTTTCTGTCACATTGGTAATAACATTTTGCATTAACAATATTTTAGCGAGAGATTTCTTGGCCGAGCATCTGCCTCTGAACACCGCACGTGTCTGAGTTCTCTGTGAGCCGTTTGCTGCCTACCGGCGGGGGCGGAGGCACTGCGCTGCCTTCTCCCGGCAACGTCTGCTCCACTCCGCACTCTCGATGATGTGAAATTCTTTAATGTTGTTGAGTGGTGACCCATAAAATCTGTCTATGATTTGTGTTTCACACTCTATTGCAACGGAGGCACAAAACCGTTTTTATTTGGCATATTATTACGCTGATATGCAATACATCAATATGGCACACATTTAATTTCATTGTGGTCCAGTGCGCTATAATTAAAGAGTCACATCCTGTTCTTTTTCCTTTCACAATAGATTTTTGAAATAATTTATTTTTTTCATGAATTCATATGTGTTAGTCAAGGCAGAGCGTGCAGTGTAATGTGTTTGATTCCTTTCTTCGATTCCCTCTGGTAAATGGATGCAAAACATAGTGTCAACACCTTTCAGAACCCGCTACATAGCTACTCAGGCATATTGCTTGTTTTGAGGTCTATACATTAATTAATGGAGAATTGAACGCTGTTCAGAAGTGATATTTAAAATATTCGATGGGATTTAAGGCGACAAAATTGCCCATATTTCAAGCTACCCAGAGAAAAAGTAAGTTGCTAGAGCCGCTGTTAGTAAATGTCTGCAGAGAGTTCCTAACTGCTAGTGTGCAAATTTAGCATAGAGGTCCTACAGTAAACAAGAGGTTCATTCCCTTCATACTTATCACCCTGGCATGTGAGTCTTATGTGAAGAACAAGATTGAAATTCGTATCGTTGACGGTCGAGCTACCAAGAGGACTTGAAGTGTAAAGGTTTTTCTTCCGGTTTCGTTACAGAATTTTTTCTGGAAATTCGTATCTCCATAAAAAAATCCGAAAAAAAGCTGGCATACGCTGCCTCCTACCACGGTTAGAACTGACGATTCATTGAGCCGTTGCGACACGAGACACGGGCTGTACCACGGGGCTACGGACACGCTGCTGCCAGCACTCCTCTCGCATCATGGAATAGGTCGCTCAGTCTCATAACACATCGTGAAAGATAATAAAAGTTGACACTTATGTGAAGAACAGCATTTCTTTAGCAAAAAAATTGAATTTTCAGCCTCAGTGTCTTAGTTTACATGAGGATTATATAGCACGAATCATTCAAATCGAAAGGGAATATCAAGCGAGTCAATTCAGTACCATACGTGGAAGTGATTTCACTATCACAGTGTTGCCAAATGTTTGTGACGGTGTTGGCAATTCTCAGCTGTGCTAGGAACAGCTCTGTAGCCGTATGTGGGGAGAATCCCATGCCCATGTCATAGGAGGATACGGAGAGGAGGCGTGTGGTTTGATTTATATGCACCGTTTTCTCCTACCAGTCGTGTCAAACATTCAGGTGTATAATCTACCATAACGATTACTGTTTCCCACAAAATATATACAAATAAAACACTTACCTTGTTACTTTGTGACCAAAGTTTATTTCAGTACAATAAAAAGTTTTTGGAAATACACTTTGCCCATCTGTAACAAAAAGTAAGATAACAAACACTATGCACCTCGAAATTGATTGCATCTATGTGCAGTCTTGTGACCATATAGGTAGAATTTCATGAATTGAACGAGAATGTAGAAAAATGTTGGTGCGAATGGAAGCTTTAAGAAACATAGTTAACTAATTATTCTGTGCAATGTAATAATCAATTCGTTTCAAAATTCACAAGAGAAGAAACTAAAAATCATGCCCATTAAGACAGAAAGTGAAGTGCAAATCTGCGCTTTTTCATCTTCCGATCTGTACAAATAATGTATACTACTCAGCGTATTCATTACTTTCGTAATGTTTCCCTCTTGTTTAGTCTTCTAATGATGAACTGGATGTACACCCATGACTCTGATTGTTTCTTTGTATCCTTCCATCTACTATCTTTCTGTGTTACTGCTCGGTGGTCAAAAAGCAAAATATTATGCCTGCTTCCACGAGGTATTAGAACGAGGTCGGAAGAAGGCTAACGAATTATAATCAAAATACACCGAGACGCCAATTTTTCCGTCGTCATCGTGTTAAGTCGACAGAAATAGGTGGATATTACTGCCTGTATCACCGGCATTCCGTTGTCGTCTGCTCTTACTGAGATTTTCATATTACCCTGAACATAAGACGCCAAGAGAAATGTGTATATTCTCCGTGACGAAACATCCCACATTCCATTCATCCTGATTCATTCGTAACGTGCACCGGCAGCAGTGAGTGACAGGAAATCTGTTGTGAGGTGACGAATAACAATGACAATGGTAGTAATAAAAAACCAGTAATCAAAGATGTTTACTGCATTAAAGACGATTGTTAATCCTTAACAATTTGTTAATCCTTAACAAAATAACCAAGAAAGACTGAGTGTTTAATTGTCGCACTGCATAGGTCTTCTTACGTCTTTGTTACTGAATTCTGTTCTGGTCGTTTGCGGAGAGAAAAGAAAGACCCCAGTAGCCATACATATCGCTAGTACAACGAGATACTACCTATCAACTATCCTTGTTTTACATCACGAGACGAACATGGCGTCACCGAGCTGATATTTGAAATACATTTCTCTTTTCTATCTCTGTCTCTCTCCCTATCTTTATTTTTAATTTTATTTTCTGAGGAAATCATCGAGAAGCACGAGTAATAAGCAAGTAGGCATATAATCTATTTACAGTTATTCATCAGGATACATAGTGTAAAAATACACATTTAAGTGTATTATTGCGTAATTCCAATTATTGACAGTCTATTCGTGAGCTTGCACACATTCAGTGCGCTGAAACCAGTCACAGAAGCAAGCAAAACACAAATATATCTTGCACAATGCGCAACACACAAATGAAAGAGAAGACGACAATGGGATGCCGGTGATACAGGCAATAATACCCAACTATTTCTACCGACATAAAACCATGACGACGGACGAATTGGCGTCCAGTATATTTTGAATATAATTCGTTAGCCTCCTTGCGACCTCGTCCTAATACCTCGTAGGAGCAGGCATAACTTATTACTCTTTGAACACCGAGCAGTAACACACAAAGACAGTAGATGGAAGGATAAAAAGAAACAGACTCATGGGTGTGGATCCACTTCGTTAGAAGACAAAGGAGACGGATACTGGCAGAAGTAAAGCTGTGAGTACCGGACGTAAGTCGTGTTTCGGTAGCTCAGTTGGTAGAGCACTTGCCCGCGAAAGGCAAAGGTCCCGAGTTCGAGTCTCGGTCGGGCACACAGTTTTAATCAGCCAGGAAGTTTCATATCAGCGCACACTCCGCTGCAGAGTGAAAATCTCATTCTGTAAGTGATTAGTATTTTACTAATTCGTGCCGATAGAGTCATGCTTGTGTACACTCACATTTATTGAAACAGACTTTCGTTGTAAGGTTATCGTGGGTAGTTTTATTTCATTTCTTATAATACAGCGCACAATTTTTGTATCGTTTCTTTTAGTTTTGTTAAAACATTAGTTAACATGAGAGAGAAATTAATCATCAACGATATATGCGAATTCTCTGATGTTATCTATAACAGTCTGACAATGCACAATGCACATGCAGTTTATTGATCACATGCATGTAGTAAACTTGTTCTGAAATATAGCTGTCAAACAAGGTTTTATGAACAATAAAATGCCACTGCCACACGACAGCTAATGTCGAAAATACTTTTCTGACGTATTTGGCACGATCCACATACAAAAGGTTCGAGATGCATCTGATGCCTGGCCATCTATTAAACCTGAAAAGATCAAAATGTCGCAGAAGTTAGCCCTTTTTCCACATGCGACTATTTTGGGTTGAAAATTGAAGGGAATTATGTTCAAAGTTCCATCAGATCGATAACGTCAGCAGTATGGCGTTTTAAAAATGTAGCAGTGAATGTTTAAATTTCTGCATCCTACACTGTTGGCAGTTCTGTGTTGGTGTCAGTTACGTTATTTTATTTTGGTGATTACAAAATAGAGTCGAATGTATGCACTGGGTAGCCGACGCAGTTAGTTCACGGCGTTTCGGTCAACCAAGTAAATGAATGTACTGAACATGTTGCAAACCACTACAGGGAGTCTGTGTGTCAGAATTCTCATCCAGTATGGCGCAACATTGTTATGATAGAAAAATGAGTGATACAAAAAGAATTTGGTGGGCTCTTGGATATATGCTGCCTTCATATACTTATGGTCTGGGTTCGATTCCAACTTCTGCTGATTATTTTTGATAAGGAGAGACAGATTCTGTTCTCTTCTGGCTACGCCGAGGGAAGAAGGTATAATGGCATTGTGGTCTGACAATCATGTTAACCATGATATTCCTTCTCTACCATGTAGAAGTTAGGTTGAACCACAACAAAGTCAGGAGACGCGACACGTAGTAACTCTATCCACAGTAACGTTTCGTATACTAGTTACTTATTTCTAGTAACAAAACAAACGCTATGTTGGGTCACAGGACACTTATTCCATCTTTTATTTGAGCTTCTGCATGTCGATAAAATTGGCTTTGATCTGGGAATGCAACTCAGACCGCCCTTAACGCGGAATTTGATCCCTTCGTGACAATACAGCTCGACTGTAATTTGTTGTTTGTTCAAAACTGCAGATTCCTCAACATCTCCACATATTGCGCGTGAAAGGGTCCGAATCCTGGTTCGGCACTAAAACTTTCATTATGTATTATCAAGCTCTAACATTAGAACACCTATGTGCTGGTGGGTAATTATTTTGATTTTTGATGTATTTTCATTCGTTGTCAACACTAACGATATCTGACGTTTTTGAGTCCCAGTGAGACACAGAATTGTTTGCGAAATCATTGTAAATTCAAGTATGATATTCCGAGCTGCTGGTGGAGAAAAATTCGGTACCTGACGTCTCTTTGTGTGCATTCAACAACGATATGTGTGGGGCTCGATTCCCAGTCAGCACTGAACTCTTCGTCATATTATTACTAGTTCAAACATGTTCACATGTCGCTGCTGGTGTAACAAACCCATTTTTAAAGTTATTTTTCTCTGGAGTTTAACAGGGGTAGGTATCAGATTAGAGTCCTGGGAAAAAAAATTAATGTTTCGTCTCGTCATTTCAGTTAAAACATCTAGCTACTGCCGAGAAAATCCGATATGTCACAGTTGATTGTGGTTCGATGACAATCCAATTAGGTTCTGGGTTCGAATCCTTCTCCAACACAAAGTTTTACTCACGGCATTTCAAGTAAGTTAC
This sequence comes from Schistocerca gregaria, assembly GCF_023897955.1. Taxonomy (NCBI): domain Eukaryota; kingdom Metazoa; phylum Arthropoda; class Insecta; order Orthoptera; family Acrididae; genus Schistocerca; species Schistocerca gregaria. The sequence continues at coordinate 4,400,709 of NW_026061730.1, read as the reverse complement.
TTGTGAAGACGCAATATTTAACATCTTTCGTAGTTCGTCAACAAGGACATGCTGGGTAGGAATTCGCGTCCGTTAGCAGTGTTTACGTTATGTAAGTTAAAGTTGATATTTGCTAACTGATACTGTCTAAAATCGAGGTATATCACTTTCGGTATGTCTGTTAGTTTCCGTCAGCCATGAAGTCTTTGCTTAGTCTGCATGACATGGGTTTGAATCCATATGCAGAACGAGACGGTTCATCGTGTCATTTGTAGTTCATACATATTCTCAACTAGCTGCTCCTAAATAACTTAAATTTTTAATGTCATTTTCTTTAATAAGTACGGAATGATATTTTGAAGAGGAAATCACGAATACGACGAACTTACTACGTGAATTACCTATCTGACGTAATAATGAGAGTGGTAACATTTCACGTGCGCAATTTATTGTAATAAATGTGTGCTTTCAAGCCTGAAGAACTGTCTTATCTGCGATAAGACGTTCCCTGATATTTGTAGTACCTTGTTATTACTTTACGTCTTGAGTTTTTGAGATACAGGGCAGTGTTTTGTAGTGATGACTTGTTGGAACCATTTTCAATAGTCAAACGACTGTACCGAGGGGTGATTAGAGGACCTGCTAGACAGCTGCGCTATGCGGGTTGCATTCGAATCAGGCGAAATGCAATTCAGGTCGTTCGGATACTTTTGAACGCGACTGTACATCTAATGTCGTTTCATAGCAGATATGCACTATCTGCAACGTGTGGGAATTGAGAATCGTCTACGCTCTCTTCTGTCACTGCGATTCATTTTGAAGAATTCCGACGGTAGATCGCTTGACTGCCTCCTTCGTGCAAACAACCATCGGACCAGTGACCCTCCGCCATACCGCGGACATACACAGCGAAGGGTAAACAGCGCTGACGGCACGAGTCTGCCGAACTCCAGAGACTTGTGCCGGCCGAAAGACGCCGGATGGAGCGCCGCGCTCTCCCGGGCGCCTCCGAGGAGGACCGAGCAAAGCCGAGCGGCAGACTTAGGCCGGGCCCGGCCGCCCTGAGCTGCGGCCCACGCAACACACGCTGCACGCGTGGCGTTCGGCAGCCGCGGCCGGCCGTGCTTTGGAGCCTGCACCCAGCTGCGGCCAAGTCATTCAGTCAGTGCCTAAGGCGTCATCAGTGGCCAGGGGTGAACAGGGGACAGAGATTGGATATAAGATGTAATAGTTCACATGTGTCCGTTTCATATTTTCCAGGAAAAAGATGTCCACTGCGGTACAAAAACCATTTTTACAAGTGGCTGACAGATAGCGTGTAAAACACAATGCATCAGAATAACATAAATTAAAATCAGAAATACTGTCAAGGAATACAGCAGTACCAAGGGCCATCAGCTAAAGATAATTACAAAATGGGTCTGAGCAGTATGGGACTCAACTGCTGTGGTCATCAGTCCCCTAGAACTTAGAACTACTTAAACCTAACTAACCTAAGGACATCACACACATCCATGACCGAGGCAGGATTCGAACCTGCGACCGTAGCAGTCGCACGGTTCCGGACTGCGCACCTAGAACCGCGAGACCACCGCGGCCGGCGATAATTACAGAAAACACTGTAATATCTTGAGAAATGTCATCAAACCCGCTGAGAGCATCAGTTGTGGGAGTAGTACGTACAAATCTCAGAATAATATCAAAATAAGCTGATATATAAGGAGGACATTTCCAGGCGAGCAGCGGAAATCTTCGATTATCATTTCACTGAATGTGGTAGTGTGAAGACATTATTAACGTTAATGGGATATGGAAAAGTTTAAACAATACATTCTTGTACATAGAAGAAAAACTCAAACTCCTGTGCCTCACCTAATCAGATTGCTTGTAACACCATTTTCAATTTGAGCAACCGAAGGTAAAGCTGAGGGATGCAAATGGTAAGGAAATGGAAGCAGTAATTATGCGATAAATGAGAGTGTGGTTGAGAAAATATATCATGTGGGACACTGTATTTTCCTAGGTCATGCACTGACGCTGTACTTCTTTATGCCAGTAACCTAGCAAATAAATTTTTTGCTATACGAAAGTAAATATTAAGTTATGTGACTGTAAAAATAACATGTTGGTAATGTCTAAATCTACTTCCACTGTGAAGAGCGTGGCAGAGGGTATTTCCTGCAGTAGCACATACTTGGCTGTCTCCCAGCCCAGTTCGCAACTGTGCGCACTGTGCCATCTGTGCCATCTCGTCTTTGCTGTCCCAGCGAGAGCGACAGCCAGGTGTCCGACTTGTATTCTCAGATTCTTCGTTTAATACAGCTTCTTCAAGCGTTGGGAGAAGGTATTCATCTTGAGGTGATTTGTCTTCATGAAATCTCAGGATTTTTTTATCTCGTCTTTGATTTAGTATCAGGAATTTGGAAAGATTCGACCTTGAACAAAAGCGGTTTCTTCTCTTTTACCGATACGGATTTCGACGATATTTCAGTATCATCAGTGCGTTTCCTTTATTCTTCTGCAGAGTAAAGAGCAAAATATCGCTTTGGGATACGCATAGTTTTCGGAATGTGCTATTTTTGCTCAAAACGTTATAACAGACATCTATACCATAGTAGCACATGCCGTTGTTCATGTCGCTACAAGTCATCTGCGACACCTAGATACCACCTGAACTGGAAATAGCAGACAGGGACATCAGCAACAGTATGTATCATTAAGGTATTCATTTTCCGAGAACGCTTCGAATATAAATGTCACAATTCTAAAATTACACGTTTTCCCATGTAAAAATATACTCTTTGTTTGGCAGAAAAATGAAGGAGAATTCTGATGATGGTAAAACTTAGCCAAAACATGTGTGGGTTAAAAACAAGAAATTGTGCTTTGCTGTAGGAAGAATGTTTTCAAATAATATTTATTTGCAGGTAGGCTTTCACGAATTATTTGGCCTCTACCTCAAGAGATTGCCAGTACAAATTTCTGTATTGCATACACCATGTGTTTCTGTGAATTGACTGATTCCAAATATGACTCACTGGTGTGGTAATCGTAAGGTAACTACTAGGTGCATTTTTTGAGGTGCACAATTTTACATTTACAAGCAATTAAAGGAAGTTCCCAGCCTTTACAGCAGTTTAACGCTCGAGTAGGCGCGTCCATGTATTAAGTGCCCCAACCACTAATGGCAGAGTCTTGTGCAATTCGCTGCATAATGAATCAAACTCTTAATTGTTGTTACGAAATTACTGATCGTACCGATAGCTTCACTATTGCTTCAGCTAACTCAGTGGTAAGTTGTGATGTTATACGTCCAAGTGAGCAGCTGTAACGTAAAATAAACAACGCGTGTGCCATTCCAAGATGCTACTCCAGGCGTGTGTAAAATGAATTTGTGCAACGGTAAATAATAAACGATAAAATGCTGATTTGATCCTGTCTGACTACCCCCTGAAGCATATATTAGGATCTCTTAATTCTCTTTTTTATATAAATTACCATCTAAACATGAATTAATGGTGACGGCAATTAATACTACTAAATGATAAACGTTGTTGCTCAATATATTTTTATTATAGGTTAAAAACAACCCTATAAGTACTATTGTCTATATTTCCTAACTAAAATTGCAGACCAATTGCCCACTCTGCCTTTTTTTTTTATGGCAATGAGATCTAACATAAATAACACGAAGTGACTGACATCCTCTTAGCACCAAACACTAGAAAACACTTTTTAGAAAGATGATCCACGGTGGTGTGGAGCCTCAGTGGAAATAAACTAATGTGATCACAGCTGTTTAGCTTTATAGCCCTAATAAGCCGAAGTGATTAGCGATATCACAGTATGTATTCCGTCTGGTGCGTCAGCGTGCTGGTTCTCGTACTCGTCTGCGGCGATGGAAGAACTCCAGCCACAAAGTGAACGAACTCTTCCAAACACGAGGACGGCATAAGGCGGTCCTCTGACTAATATACTGTGATACTGTCTTCTCCTCTGTGTTCTAGAGGCGAGAAACGTGAACTCCCAGCCACAGGGACGGCGTTCAGATAACATCTCAACGTAACTATTGGCAGAAGTTCTCTCAACTACTGAACGCTGCGTACTCGACGATGACTTCCATCCTGGAGGTGAAGTCCAGAATCGTATAGGTTCGTAACACTATAGTTCCTAACTGTTCTAACTACAAACTCATAGCAAAGACAGCAAGTCCATATGTACCAACAAAAGCTGATAGCTAGCGACCGTTACTCACTGGAGCTCAACACCGAAGAGCACTTCTCTCCACTGCTGGCTTCCCAGGAAAGCTCGTCTCCCCACCCCCGTAACATAGAAGACAAATCACGGAATATTCTCCCCCTCTACAGATTCTTCCGAACGCTGACCAACAATATTTTAGTCTTCTGTCGTTTATCGCGCAAAGTTTGCAAGAAAATGCCTATACCCGTACAATGGTACGCTTCTGAGTAAAAATCCTTGGAAACAACCCCGCCTGCGTGGTTTCCGAGGTGACACTTCTTCGTTCCTCTCAGCTGCGTCCAAGCTTTGCAGAGTGCGGAAGTATTATCCAGTTATCCTTCCGGCTGTACTACAACAGCGGCCGGCCGCCCCTGTACTGTGTCCTCGCTCTCAGGCGTCCAGACTGCCCGCCTTGCACTTCCAGTGCGGAGCTGGACCACCACACCCGTGTCGGCCTTCCACCCAGGGCTTGAGTTCCGCCTGCCGTTACATCTCCACTGTCGTTCCTACCTCTACCAACATAGGCAATCGTTCACTACCCCATTCATATAATAAAGACACTCCGTCATCTTTCATGCAATAAGCGTTAACAATTATTTACAAGGCGTATGCGACAATGTAACATGTTAGCTAATTGTTGTTGTAGATCACGGCAGAGTATGTGGATGAGTGCCTGTAAGGTGCGAAATTACAGCCGCCTTACACCAGCTTGGAACACAAGGTACGCAGTGCACCCAGCCATGTAAGTGATATTCCTGTCATCTAGTTACCTTTTGTCCACAAGCGGGCAGGGAAGGAGGAACATAAAAATGGAATCAATTATGCGCTAATGTGGCCGCAAAAACAAAAAGAAACAATGTTGTAAAAATACTTCCTGAGTCTGAAAGTATAGGCACGAAGGTCGCAAGTGAAATGGACAGTACTTAGCCCGGTAATCATTGAGGAAATAGTAAGTACACAAATTTATGTAATCAATCTAAGAAGGAAAGTGTGCAGTATTCGAGAGAAAGGGATGCTGTAAAAGGACTACAAAATGTGAAATAATGGCATTATTGGGATTGCTTTATCTCTTTAAGTCTACGCAAGCAAGCCATACATTGTCGAAGTGTGGAGAGCAGATGGCGGAGGTATGGAGATTACGAGAGTTGTGATGAGCTACAGAAGACTCATGTTTATTTTACTTTGCATCCGTTTTGACAACAAAGGCTCAAGGCAAGGAAGGAGAATAACCGATAAACTCTGTGCAACAAGACAGGAATTTCAATGTAACGAAGAGAGGAGTCTACAGAGTCGATCAACTGGGAGGTGCGTATTCTAAAGGACGAGTGACAACAAGATGACCATTGGTCGTATCCTATTCACCAACGGATATAGCGGGAATAAGAGCTCAAATAATTTTCCATGCAAATGTCGTAAATCCAAAAAGGAAGAGGAGTATTTTCTTGGGAGATTTTAGCAGTCTCCCTTACGAAGCCTTAGCTAGTAAAAACAGATAAGATTACTTCACTTCCTGGCGACGTAGCAACTTTCCTAGAGAAATTGTAAGATACTTCGGTTGAAACAACTGGTAACCTGCCGCCAAGAAAAGAATGTGGACGAGAAAAATAAAACACCTCCTCTCATGCCACCGCTTTTTTTAGCAAAAGGCATGGGAAAACAGGGCTTACATGTGAAAAGTTTCAAGTAGTACTCGAAAATGCGTAAGACAGTTCACTGGTCAGATCGAATGAAACTTGTGATAACTGACACTGTCCAACGCGAAGGTTAAAATTTTATCCACATGTGATTAGGTATACGTGGTGCTTCTGCTTTGAGGTAGTACTTTTGGACGTGGTGGTAGCTAGTAAAGGAATATTTTAGGAAATAGGTTTAAAGAATTTACTTCAAAGGCCCAATCGTCGTACCTGCCGTCTGCTTCACGTCTGCTGAGCAGCGAGCGTCGTTCATTTAAGTACTACCTGTATTTTTCTTACTTGTCACTTCTTCTTCCGTGTTTTTTTGCTTTTAGGAAGCTTTAACTGTCGAGTGCTAGTAATAGTGTTCCATAGATTTCGTGTTTGTTTTGAATACAGTCAGAGAGAGTCCCTTTAGTCAGATGTAGTGCCAGTAGCGCTAGCGTTTGTTTTGAATACAGTCCACAGACAGGTAGTGCCTATTTTCATTGTTTTCAACAAGAAGTGTCTAGTAAGCACAGTTTAGTCTGCTATTAGCAGTCTAGTTAAAAGTTGATTAACTCTCTACAGGAAACTGATTTCTTAGGATGGATAGGATGTGTGACTGCTGTGTACGGACGCACGAGGAGCTGGCCACTGTTCGCGAACAGCTGAGCGTGTTGATGGCCGCGGTCAGCCGTCTTCAGGCTGCTGCCTCGGAGTGTACCGGCAGTGGGGAGTCTGGTGCGTAGCAAGGTACACCCCAGGTGCTACATGCGTCACCCACTGTCCCTGCTGTCGAGACAACCGGGCGCGGTTGGGCCACCCTCTCCCCAAGGGGAGTGGCGGGTTCAGCGGCGTTCGCGGCGCACCAGGCGGAGGGTCAATGTGGAGGCTGGCCGTGTGGCGTCGCCCGCTCTGCCTGTGGGTGGACATGTGGCCGCTCCTTCAGCAAGGTCCGAGCAGGCACACGGGGGGAGGGGTTTATTAGTTATTGGGAGTTCCAACGTTAGGCGGGTGATGGAGCCCCTTAGGGAAATAGCGGAAAGGTCGGGGAAGAAGGCCAGTGTTCACTCTGTCTGCTTGCCGGGGGTCTCATCCGAGATGTGGAGGAGGCCCTGCCGGCGGCGATAGAGAACACTGGGTGCACCCGACTGCAAATTGTTGCTCATGTCGGCACCAACGACTGCTGCCGTCTGGGTTCAGAGGTCATCCTCAGTTCGTACAGGCGGTTGGTGGAGTTGATGAAGGCGGAAAGCCTCGCTCGCGGGGTGGAATCAGAGCTAACTATTTGTAGTATCGTTCCCAGAACCGATCGCGGTCCTCTGGTTTGGAGCCGAGTGGAAGGCTTAATCCAAAGGCTCAGACGATTCTGCGGAGAGCTAGGGTGCAAATTTCTCGACCTCCGCTATCGGGTGGAGAAATGTAGGGTCCCCCTGAATAGGTCAGGCGTGCACTACACGCCGGAAGCGGCTACGAGGGTAGCGGAGTACGTGTGGAGTGCACATGGGGTTTTTTTAGGTTAGAGAATTCCCTCCCTAGGCCCGACAAGACGCCTCCTGAGACGCGGCAAGGCTGGAGTAGGCAAAATGCCACAGGAAATAACAATATTAATGTGCTAATAGTAAACTGCAGGAGCGTCTATAGAAAGGTCCCAGAACTGCTCTCATTAATAAACGGTCACAACGCCCATATAGTACTAGGGACAGAAAGTTAGCTGAAACAACATGTAAACAGTAATGAAATCCTAAACTCAGATTGTAATGTATGCCGCAGAGACAGGCTGGACAGTGAAGGGGGAGGCGTGTTTATAGCGATAAGAAGTGCAATAGTATCGAAGGAAATTGACGGAGATTCGAATTGTGAAATGATTTGTGTGAAGGTCACGGTTAAAGCAGGATCAGACATGGTAATTGGATGTCTATATAGGCCACCTGGGTGGAGATTTTAATTTGCCGGATATAGACTGGGAGACTCAAACGTTCATAACGGGTGGCAGGGACAAAGAATACAGTGAAATCTTTTTAAGTGCTTTATCTGAAAACTACCTTGAGCAGTTAAACAGAGAACCGACTCGTGGCGATAACATATTAGACCTACTGATTACAAACAGACCCGAACTTTTCGACTCTGTAAGTGCAGAAGAAGGAATCAGTGATCATAAGGACGTTGTAGCATCCATGAATATGGAAGTAAATAGGAATATAAAAAAAGGGAGGAAGGTTTATCTGTTTAGCAAGAGTAATAAAGTCAGATTTCAGACTACCTAACAGATCAAAACGAAAATTTCTGTTCCGACACTGACAATGTTGTGTGTTTATGCAAAAAGTTCAAGACAATAGTAAAATGCGATTTAGACAGGTTCGTGCCAGGTAAAACTGTGAGGGGCTGGAAAAACTCACCGTGGTTCAACAACAAAGTTAGGAAACTACTGCGAAAGCAAACAGAGCTTCACTGCAAGTTTAAACTCAGCCAAAACCTCTCAGACAAACAGAAGCTAAACGATGTCAAAGTTAGCAAAAGGAGGGCTATGCGTGAACCGTTCAGTAAATTCGAAAGTTAAATTCTATGCACCGACTTGACAGAAAATCCTAGGAAGTTCTGGTCTTATGTTACATCAGTAAGTGGCTCGAAACAGCATATCCAGACACACCGGGATGATGATGGCATTGAAACAGAGGATGGCACACCTAAAACTGAAATACTAAACACCTTTCTCCAAAGTTGTTTCACAGAGGAAGTGCAGTTCGTTCTCTAAATCCTCGCACAAACGAAAAAATGACTGACATCGAAATAAGTGTCCAAGGAATAGAAAAGCTACTGGAATCACTCAACAGAGGAACGTCCACTGGATCTGAAGGGATACCAATTCGATTCTACACAGAGTACGCGAAAGAACTTGTCCCCCTTCTAACAGCCGTGTACCGCTAGTCTCTAGAGGAACGGAAGGTTCCAAATGATTGGAAAAGAGCACAGGTAGTTCCAGTTTTCAAGAAGGGTCGTCGAGCAGATGCGCAAAACTATAGACCTACACTCCTGGAAATTGAAATAAGGACACCGTGAATTCATTGTCCCAGGAAGGGAAAACTTTATTGACACATTCCTGGGGTCAGATACATCACATGATCACAATGACAAAACCACAGGCACATAGACACAGGCAACAGAGCTTGCACAATGTCGGCACTAGTACAGTGTATATCCACCTTTCGCAGGAATGCAGGCTGCTATTCTCCCATGGAGACGATCGTAGAGATGCTGAATGTAGTCCTGTGGAACGGCTTGCCATGCCATTTCCACCTGGCGCCTCAGTTGGACCAGCGTTCGTGCTGGACGTGCAGACCGCGTGAGACGACGCTTCATCCAGTCCCAAACATGCTCAATGGGGGACAGATCCGGAGATCTTGCTGGCCAGGGTAGTTGACTTACACCTTCTAGAGCACGTTGGGTGGCACGGGATACATGCGGACGTGCATTGTCCTGTTGGACAGCAAGTTCCCTTGCCGGTCTAGGAATGGTAGAACGATGGGTTCGATGACGGTTTGGATGTACCGTGTACTACTCAGTGTCCGCTCAACGATCACCAGAGGTGTACGGCCAGTGTAGGAGATCGCTCCCCACACCATGATGCTGGGTGTTGGCCCTGTGTGCCTCCGTCGTATGCAGTCCTGATTGTGGCGCTCACCTGCACGGCGCCAAACACGCATACGACCATCATTGGCACCAAGGCAGAAGCGACTCTCATCGCTGAAGACGGCACGTCTCCATTCGTCCCTCCATTCACGCCTGTCGCGACACCACTGGAGGCGGTCTGCACGATGTTGGGGCGTGAGCGGAAGACGGCCTAACGGTGTGCGGGTGCGGGACCGTAGCCCAGCTTCATGGAGACGGTAGCGAATGGTCCTCGCCGATACCCCAGGAGCAACAGTGTCCCTAATTTGCTGGGAAGTGGCGGTGCGGTCCCCTACGGCACTGCGTAGGATCCTACGGTCTTGGCGTGCATCCGTGCGTCGCTGCGGTCCGGTCCCAGGTCGACGGGCACGCGCACCTTCCGCCGACCACTGGCGGCTACATCAATGTACTGTTGAGACCTCACGCCCCACGTGTTGAGCAATTCGGCGGTACGTCCACCCGGCCTCCCGCATGCCCACTATACGCCCTCGCTCAGAGTCCGTCAACTGCACATACGGTTCACGTCCACGCTGTCGCGGCATGCTACCAGTGTTAAAGACTGCGATGGAGCTCCGTATGCCACGGCAAACTGGCTGACACTGACGGCGGCGGTGCACAAATGCTGCACAGCTAGCGCCATTCGACGGCCAACACCGCGGTTCCTGGTGTGTCCGTTGTGCCGTGCGTGTGGTCATTGCTTGTACAGCCCTCTCGCAGTGTCCATTTCCAGGAGTGTATTTGTGTTCAATCAATCGTTATCTTGGTTATTTTGTTCTCTTCCAGAAATTTTTCTGTTTATACCAACAACAACAGAAGGAAATTACTACATACAAAAGGCTATAGTGGAAGAGAAAAACGTAATAAACGAAAACACAACCCTCTGCAAAAGCACGCGCTTTCCTGCTCTGTGAGAACAGACCCAGGACACATAACAGAAAGCACACACACGCAAAAGAACCTCTCGCCCATCACACACAGAGACATTCAGAACTTTCGTTTCAATTTTAATAGCCTTCTTGCAACATGCTATACATTTCTTGCGGCACACGCTAATGGCAAGACGGCGTAATGTTTTGCGTTATGAACGAAGTCAGAGAGTTGTGCGTTTCTGTGTATAAAAGCACCTGAAAGTTTTCCAGCGAACATGACTTCACGAGAAACTAAGTAACAACTCAGTATACACCAAAACTATCCACAACACTACTACAATCCCAACTGCATAACGCTGACATACGTAAGTTCACGTTTTCGTATTTGTTTACTGACAACCACCCACACAGCTGCAGATGACATGAAGTATGCTGAGAAAAACGGGAACAGAGAAACACAGAAAATATGCCGAAAACAGCGATCACAATCTTAAAACCATGCTCTATTGTATAATAAATAGTATGAAAGTACTCACAGAAAATAGTATTTAAAAAACAAACAGTACTCTAGCAACGTTTTACAGCGTGTTATAACAGTGCTGTTTTCTGTATGTTTTAGATTTAAACCCACTGATGATGGCGATAATTGTCGCTGAAACTAGTTTGGGGACTAAATAAATAAACAACAAAAGTGTTTTGCATCAAGGCGGATCCCCAATTCTCGTATTGTTCTTCATGTCTTTATACTTCAGTTGGTGAGGGCGATCTCCCCAAAAGAAGGAGGACTGGCTTTGAGTCCCAGCCTGACACACAGTTTCCATCAGTCAGCAAGATTCAGATTTTCGTCCGTCCCATTACTGATATACATTAGTGTGCAATAACTTTATTACAGTTATCAATACAATATTTGTCTTTGTCGTCGTTAGCTGGAAGACTGGTCTGACAAAGCTCTCCGTGCTACACTATCCAGTGAGAGCCCCTTCACTTCCTAATAACTACTTCAACCTGCATTCATTTGATTCTGTTTGCTGTACTCATCACTTGGTGTTCCTCTACAATTTTTACTCCCCAAACTTTTTCTCCATCACCAAACAGACGATTCCCTGACGCCTCAGGAGGTGTCCTGTCGACTGATCCCTTATTTTATTCAAGTTGTGGCATATCTCTTACTGTCCCTAATTCGATTCAGTATCTCCTCATTAATTAAACCAACTACACACCTATTCTTCAACAGTTTGCTCCAGTACTACTTTGCAGTATCCCTATTCCCTTCTTGTGCCAACAGGTGATATTCCATGTTTCACTTCGATACAAGACTACATTCGAGGCAAATACCTTGAGAAAGGAATTCCTTACAGTCAAATTTATGTTAAACAATAAAAAATTCCTACTTTCCAGAGCTTCTATTTGACCTGCAGTGAGTCTGTATTTTATATCCTGTCTATTTCGGCTATCAAAAGCTATATTGCTGCCCCAATAGGACAACTCATCCATGGCTTTAGTGTCTTACTTCCTAATCTAATTTCACTTTCCAATGTGACAGGTCAATTTTTCAGTAACCTTATTAGCTCGCTTAATAAGACGTGGGTATGTTGAGATGTATTTCACTTCTTAACATGTCGGAGACATAACCGCGTTTTACAGAAAATGATACTAAGTAAATTAGTTGTCGTTCGATGCTTGACAGAGCGTGACAATAATATCACAACGGAAACATTTCACCAATGTTGTGCAGCAGTTACGACTTTAATCACAACCCATCATGTTGTCACTTGATCATAGCATAAGAACCTCCTAGTTTGTGATTATGTAAATAATAGTTGCAGAATATCAGAGAAGTTTTCCTTTATGCTATTAAAAGGGCATTATGTCCAAATGAGGAACTAATATTAGAAATTTGTATATATTCAGTGAACAGTACAAGTATGTCTCTAACAGCAATAACAACACTTGTGTCGTGATCGTGAAACGACACGTCGTTTGTAGAAAGAAATTTATCTATCGATAACGATACACCATTTATGAGTGAAACTAAAAACGAACGAAGTGTGCTTGTTGTCGCCAACCACAAAGTTATTTCCAAAATGACGCTTACCATAGACGAATTAGGTGTAGGTTAAAAGTGTACAAAATCCAGGTTTTCTGGAAAGCCTGAAATAATCTCCTCAGACGAAATGCTACGCCTCCACTTAACATAGTACAGGGGTCGCTTTGGAGTGCTGGACGCTGTGGTGCAGGGGAGGCAGCAAGCGGTCACGTGACGCCCCACCGCTGACGTCAGTGGTGACGGTGAGGAGGCGATCGTGATGTGTACGTGCCAGTCGCTCGCGTGGGGTCAGCGCGGTCACCTGGGTCGACGTGGCGATGTCGAGGAGTGGCAGGGAGGAATTTTTGCATTTCTACATGTCCACGACCACACCACGAGTAAAGTTACACGATCTATTGGCGTATCAACGCGGACTGTCCAAGTATCTGTGACGAATGGTCAACCACTGGTAGTGATGTAAGACTGTGGCGTAAAAAGATCCTAGCCGACAGAGCTGGTGACGAATGTCACTCCAGGTCACCGGCGATCGGTTGCAAACCAGACACAAATTGCCATTGCCTGTCGAAGCAGACCCATGTGAACCAGCTGCGGAGAAATCGTTGAGAAGGCAGCTGCACAGGCTAAGCACTTCGAGTAAGCGACCGTCGCTCACAGAGACACACATAGCTGCGCGTCTTGAGTGGGAGAAATAACATGGAGATGGACAGTGGCTGATTGGAGGTGCGTTATGTGAGCCGCGATTTCACCTGTTCTGAAAATATCGAGGTGTCAATTGGACCGACGTCTTATTGAGGCCTTTAAGATACAGTGTGTACAGGATGCAGTTCAGGGCAGTGGTGGTTCCATGGCATTACGGGGGTGTTTGTCACCATGACTTGGATTAAGTCATTAAGGTTAATGTGAACCTGAACCAGCACGTTTGTTTCAACATTCTCGTTGACAAAATGTTGCCCTATTTTCTATACCTTCCTGATCAATATTCTCTGGACACTTGCGTAGTAGAAGATGACACAGACGTGTTCTCAGTGCTGCGTGTATACACTCCTGGTTTCACAAACACTCAGGTGCCTTACAGCATCTCGAGACGACCGCTAGACAAACGTTGTATGGTACTGTATGGAACAGCAGCTGGGGCACGGCAGCCAACATCCCCGCTGACTGGTAGCTCTACGAGATCTCATCATCAGTGGGAGGCCTTGGGTGGATGCTGCGTATCTGAAGAAACTTTCGGAACTCTCTTCCGCGCCAAGTTGCCGAAGTTTCCGAGGCTACAGGCGTTAATAACGTGATGCCATTGCATGATCCTTGAAGCGAAAGTTGACTTGAATGTGACTGTCTTAATATAACTTAATGATGTATGGAAAGAATGGGAATCATGCAACCAATTAGTTGTATGTCAAAAGGTTATTCGAATCCTTACCTAGGTTCCAATGGATATAAACCCGTCTTCTTTGGAATAAGTAATAACACGTGTTAAATTATTGTGTGAAAACAGAAACCAGCACATTAGGCTCAGTCAACACTAAAATGATCCACTTAAATGCTAAGGAAGACACATGGCTTAATGAACAGTAAAGCATGGTACAAGTTTGAATAAACTTCTGATGTGGCACTGGTTGGCTGTATGATTCCTGTGGCTTCCATAATTTTACTGTTGTTGACTGCTGCCATGTTAGAGATTTTAATGTATAGCAGATGATGTGGAGCATTACTATTATCTTATGGTGCAGGGTGTTGACTCTATAATTACTAGTTTTTTGTTATTTTATTGTCAGCAAAATCGAGTTTCGTTCACTTAGTGACCATCCTCAGTGTTAGAAGTTAAAAATTTCCACATAACGATCAGAGAGTACAAAACCGAAAATCACAACTACATCTGCTTATGAACATAACAGTTGATAGGAACATACCTGTAATATACAATTAAAATTGGTAGGCACTGGTATCAAGCTATAACCACAAGCTTAGAGCGATCACATGAACTGAGGCCGCTGTTTACATGCATCTGTATAGCAAACCTCGGTTTGACAGGGCTTGGACGTGACATGTGTCACGTGAAGAATTAATATTGCGGGTTTTGGAAGATATTAACACAAAATACGTCTTGTGCGTTTGTGACTCATGATGGTTTCTCGATGTATGATGTATACTACTTGTTCACACCTTGTATTTTAAATTTGTTTCCATAACACAATTAAAATTATAGGTATTGTTAGGTCTGCTTTTATTTCATATGGGCCCCACTGCTACTGTTAGATATGTAAAATCAAATTATTTTTATTAATATTCAAAACCGGTTGCTTGGCAGTTTTATTACTGTTTTATCAACCTGTGAATGTATATATGGATTCTGACCCAGTGCTGATGTGGAAGCGTACAACCAGTGTTATAAAAAATGTCAGCTTGTCGAAATGGGACAAATGATACGTACATCATCGCGTCGCTAAACATAACAAAATTTATAGTCTGCACCACCAAAACATTTTTTTTTTGCTGCAATGAATATTGTGTCATAGGATATGAATCCTCCCCCCATGAACCATGGGCCTTGCCGTTGGTGGGGAGGCTTGCGTGCCTCAGCGATACAGATAGCCGTACTGTAGGTGCAACCACAACGGAGGGGTATCTGTTGAGAGGCCAGACAAACGTGTGGTTCCTGAAGAGGGGCAGCAACCTTATCAGTAGTTGCAGGGGCAACAGTCTGGATGATTGACTGATCTGGCCTTGTAACACTAACCAAAACGTCCTTGCTGTGCTGCTACTGCGAACGGCTGAAAGCAAGGGGAAACTACAGCCGTAATTTTTCCCGAGGGCATGCTGCTTTACTGTATGATTAAATGATGATGGCTTCCTCTTTGGTAAAATATTCAGGAGGTAAAAAAGTCAACTAGTCGGACCTCCGGGCGGGGACTACTCAAGAGGATGTCGTTATCAGGAGAAAGAAAACTGGCGTTCTACGTATCGGAGCGTGGAATGTTAGATCCCTTAATCGGGCAGGTGGGTTAGAAAATTTAAAAAGGGAAATGGATAGGTTAAAGTTACACTCCTGGAAATGGAAAAAAGAACACGTTGACACCGGTGTGTCAGACCCACCATACTTGCTCCGGACACTGCGAGAGGGCTGTACAAGCAATGATCACACGCACGGCACAGCGGACACACCACGAACCGCGGTGTTGGCCGTCGAATGGCGCTAGCTGCGCAGCATTTGTGCACCGCCGCCGTCAGTGTCAGCCAGTTTGCCGTGGCATAGGGAGCTCCATCGCTGTCTTTAATACTGGTAGCATGCCGCGACAGCGTGGACGTGAACCGTATGTGCAGTTGACGGACTTTGAGCGAGGGCGTATAGTGGGCATGCGGGAGGCCGGGTGGACGTACCGCCGAATTGCTCAACACGTGGGGCGTGAGGTCTCCACAGTACATCGATGTTGTCACCAGTGGTCGGCGGAAGGTGCACGTGCCCGTCGACCTGGGACCGGACCGCATCGACGCACGGATGCACGCCAAGACCGTAGGATCCTACGCAGTGCCGTAGGGGACCGCACCGCCACTTCCCAGCAAATTAGGGACACTGTTGCTCCTGGGGTATCGGCGAGGACCATTCGCAACCGTCTCCATGAAGCTGGGCTACGGTCCCGCACCCGCACACCGTTAGGCCGTCTTCCGCTCACGCCCCAACATCGTGCAGCCCGCCTCCAGTGGTGTCGCGACAGGCGTGAATGGAGGGACGAATGGAGACGTGTCGTCTTCAGCGATGAGAGTCGCTTCTGCCTTGGTGCCAATGATGGTCGTATGCGTGTTTGGCGCCGTGCAGGTGAGCGCCACAATCAGGACAGCATACGACCGAGGCACACAGGGCCAACACCCGGCATCATGGTGTAGGGAGCGATCTCCTACACTGGCCGTACACCTCTGGTGATCGTCGAGGGGACACTGAATAGTGCACTGTACATCCAAACCGTCATTGAACCCATCGTTCTACCATTCCTAGACCGGCAAGGGAACTTGCTGTTCCAACAGGACAATGCACGTCCGCATGTATCCCGTGCCACCCAACGTGCTCTAGAAGGTGTAAGTCAACTACCCTGGCCAGCAAGATCTCCGGATCTGTCCCCCACTCAGCATGTTTGGGACTGGAGGAAGCGTCGTCTCACGCGGTCTGCACGTCCATCACGAACGCTGGTCCAACTGAGGCGCCAGGTGGAAATGGCATGGCAAGCCGTTCCACAGGACTACATCCAGCATCTCTACGATCGTCTCCATTGGAGAATAGCAGCCTGCATTGCTGCGAAAGGTGGATATACACTGTACTAGTGCCGACATTGTGCATGCTGTGTTGCCTGTGTCTATGTGCCTGTGGTTCAGTCAGTGTGATCATGTGATGTATCTGACCCCAGGAATGTGTCAATAAAGTTTCCCCTTCCTGGGACAATGAATTCACGGTGTTCTTATTTCAATTTCCAGGAGTGTATATATATAGAGGGAATTAGTGAAGTTCGCTGGCAGGAGGAACAAGACTTTTGGTCAGGTGACTACAGAGTTATAAACACAATACCAAATAGGGGTAATGCAGGAGTAGGTTTAATAATGAATAGGAAAATAGGAATGCGGGTAAGCAAGTTTATATGCCAACTAGCTCTGCAGATGACGAAGAAATAGATGAAATGTATGATCAAATAAAAGAAATTATTCAGATAGTGAAGGATGACGAAAATTTAATAGTCATGGGTGACTGGAATTCGGTAGTAGGAAAAGGGAGAGAAGGAAACGTAGTAGGTGAATATGGACTGGGGCAAAGAAATGAAAGAGGAAGCCGCCTGGTAGAATTTTGCACAAAGCACAATTTAATCATAGCTAACACTTGGTTCAAGAATCATAAAAGAAGTCTGGAGATACTGGAAGAAGCCTGGAGATACTGACAGGTTTCTGATATTTAATAATGGTAAGACAGAGATTTAGGAACCAGGTTTTAAATTTTAAGACCTTTCCATGGGCAGATGTGGGCTCTGACTACAATCTATTGGTTATGACCTGTAGATTAAAACTAAAGAAACTGCAAAAAGTTGAGAATTTAAGGAGATGGGACCTGGATAAACTAAAAGAACCAGAGGTTGTACAGAGTTTCAGGGAGAGCATAAGCGAGATATTGACAGGAATGGGGGAAAGAAATACGGTAGAAGAAGAATGGGTAGCTTTGAGGGATGAAGTAGTAGATTAAAACTAAAGAAACTGCAAAAAGTTGAGAATTTAAGGAGATGGGACCTGGATAAACTAAAAGAACCAGAGGCTGTACAGAATTTCAGGGAGAGCATAAGGGAGATATTGGCAGGAATGGGGGAAAGAAATACGGTAGAAGAAGAATGGGTAGCTTTGAGGGATGAAGTAGTGAAGGCAGCTGAGAATCAAGTAGGTAAAAAGACGGGGGCTACTAGAAATCCTTGGGCAACAGAAGAAATATAGAATTTAATTGATGAGAGGAGAAAATATAAACATGCTGTAAATGAAACAGGCGAAAAGGAATACAGACGTCTCAAAAATGAGATTGACAGGAAGTGCAGGGATGGCTAGAGGACAAATGTAAGGATGTAGAGGCTTTTCTCACTAGAGGTAAAGTAGATACTGCCTACAGGAAAATTAAAGAAACCTTTGGACATAAGAGAACCACTTGTATGAACATCAAGAGCTCAGATGGAAACCCAGTTCTAAACAAAGAAGGGAAAGCAGAAAGATGGAAGGAGGATATAGAGGGTCTATAGAAGGACGATTTACTTGAGGACAATATTATGGAAATGGAAGAGGATGTAGATGAAGATGAAATGGGAGATACGATACTACGTGATGAGTTTGACAGAGCACTGAAAGACCTGAGTCGAAACAAGGCCCCCTCGAGTAGACAAAACTCCATTGGAACTACTGACGTCCTTGGGAGAGCCAGACTTGACAAAACTCTACCATCTGGTGTGCAAGATGAGCGAGACAGGCGAAATACCCTCAGACTTCAAGAAGAATATAATAATTCCAATCCCAAAGAAATCAGTTGTTGACAGATGTGAAAATTACCGAACTATCAGTTTAATAAGTCACAGCTGCAAAATACTAACGCGAATTCTCTACAGACGAATGGAAAAGCTAGTAGAAGCCGACCTCGGGGAAGATCAGTTTGGATTCCGTAGAAATGTTGGAACACGTGAGGCAATACTGTCCCTACGACTTACCTTAGAAGCTAGATTAAGGAAGGGCAAACCTACATTTCTAGCATTTGTAGACTTAGAGAAAGCTTTTGAGAATGTTGATTGGAATACTCTCTTTCAAATTCTGAATGTAGCAGGGGTAAAATACAGGGAGCGAAAGGCTATTTACAATTTGTACAGAAACCAGATGGCAGTTATAAGAGACGAGGGACATGAAAGGGAAGCAGTGGTTGGGAAGGCAGTGAGACAGGGTTTTAGTCTCTCCCTGATGTTATTCAGTCTGTGTATTGAGCAAGCAGTGAAGGAAACAAGAGAAAAATTCGGAGTAGGTATTAAATTCCATGGATAAGAAATAAAAATGTTGAGGTTCGCCAGTGACATCGTAATTGTGTCAGAGACAGTAAAGATCTTGGAAGAGCAGTTGAACGGAATTGATAGTGTCTTGAAAGGAGGATATAAGAGGAACATCAACAAAAGCAAAACGAGGATAATGGAATTTAGTCGAATTAAGTCAGGTGATGCTGAGGGAATTACATTAGGAAATGAGAAAGTTGTAAAGGAATTTTGCTATTTGGGGAGCAAAACAACTGATGATGATCGAAGTAGAGAGGATATAAATTGTAGACTGGCAATGGC
Organism: Schistocerca gregaria; assembly: GCF_023897955.1. Taxonomy (NCBI): domain Eukaryota; kingdom Metazoa; phylum Arthropoda; class Insecta; order Orthoptera; family Acrididae; genus Schistocerca; species Schistocerca gregaria. The sequence continues at coordinate 4,381,424 of NW_026061730.1, read as the reverse complement.
AAGGAAAGCGTTTCTGAAGAAGAGAAATTTGTTAACAATGAGTATAGATTTAAGTGTCAGGAAGTCATTTCTGAAAGTATTTGTATGGAAGTGAAACATGGACGATAAATAGTTTGAACAAGAAGAGAATAGAAGCTTTCGAAATGTGGTGCTACAGAAGAATGTTGAAGATTAGATGGGTAGATCACATAACTAATGAGGAAGTATTGAATAGGATTTGGGAGAAGAGGAGTTTGTGGCATAACTTGACTAGAAGAAGGGATCGGTTGGTAGCACATGTTCTGAGGCATCAAGGGATCACCAATTTAGTATTGGAGGGCAGCGTGGAGGGTAAAAATCGTAGAGGGAGACCAAGAGATGACTACACTAAGCAGATTCAGAAGGATGTAGGTTGCAGTAGGTACTGGGAGATGAAGAAGCTTGCATTAGATAGAGTAGCATGGAAAGCTGCATCTCAGGACTGAAGACCACAACAACAGGATTTGAATTGTTACTTAGTGGGATTTTTCGTACTATTATTATTTCTTATATATTTGACACCTGAGTTTTAACGTAACATTTTACGTAAGTCAAGAACGATATAGGTACTTCTAAATCCCCACGAAAATTGTGGACGCTATGTTTTACATTAAGCAACCGTATATGTTTTATGTCATGTATGTATGGGTTATGACCCAGTGCTTATTCAGAAGCGTATAACCATTGTTATAATAATGTTAATTTGTCCAAAGGGACAAACGAGATGTACATCATCGTGTCTGTTAAATATGATAACAAAATTCCAAAATGAGATTTTCACTCTGCAGCGGAGTGTGAGCTGATATGAAACTTCATGGCAGATAAAAGCTGTGTTCCGGACCGAGACTCGAACTCGGGACCTTTGCCTTTCCGTGCCAGGTGCTCTACCAACTGAGCCACCACGCACGTCCCAGGCTCCGTCATCACAGCCTTAGTTCTGCGAGTACCTCCTCTCCTACCTTCCCAACTTTACAGAAATTCTCCTGCGAACCTTGCAGAACTAGCACTCCTGAAAGAATCTCATTCTGGAAACGTCCCCCAGGCTGTGGCTAAACTATGTGTCCGCAATATCCTTTCTTTCAGGAGTGCTAGTTCTGCAAGGTTGGCAGGAGAGCTTCTGTAAATTTGGGAAGGTAGGAGACGAGGTAACTGCAGAAGCAAAGCAGTGATGAAGGGGCGTGAGTCGTGCTTGGATAACTCAGTTGGCAGAGCGCTTGCCGGCGAAAGGCAAAGGTCCCGAGTTCGAGCTTCGGTCGGGCACACAGTTTTAATCTGCCAGGAAGTTTCATATCAGCGCACACTCCGCTGCAGAGTGAAAATCTCATTCTGGAAACATCCCCCAGGCTGTGGCTAAAGCATGTCTCCGCAGTATCCTTTCTTTCAGGAGTGCTAGTTGTGCAAGTTTCGCAGGAGAGCTTCTGTAAAGCTTGGAAGGAAGGAGACGAGGTACTTGCCGAAGTAAAGCTGTAATGAGGGGCCGTGAGTCGTGCTTGGGTAGCTCAGTTGGTAGAGCACTTGCCCGCGAAAAGCAAAGGTCCTGAGTTCGAGTCTCAGTCCGGCACACAGTTTTAATCTGCCAGTAAGTTTCATGATAACAAAATTGTATGTCTACACCTTCAAAACTTTTATAATGAATATAGTGTTCCACGGCATTTTAATTATTACATAATGTTATATTCGTACTATTACTGTTTTTTAATATATTTGAATCCTTAGTCTTAACGTAACGATTTACGTAAATCACGAACGTTGTACTTCTAACTTTCCACGCCAGATAGTGGGTAATATGTCTTTTAAAAAAACTGTGTTGTACCTCATTTCATGTTATTCGTGTATTATTCTTTTTCCTTCTCTTTATCTTTTGCTTGTCCTGCACTCTGACAACTTATTATCGACCTATCTTATGTTTTGTAAGTTGGTTTTTAAAAAAAACAATACGCCAGTGTATTTTAGATGTTTCTTTCCACCTTCGTCTGCTATGTTTTTTACGTACATTTTAAATTTGAATTACTTCATGAGTCACAAATGCACAAGAAGTATTTTGTGTTAATATCTTCTAAAACCAGCAATATTAATTCTTCACGTGACATGTCACATAGAGGGCGTTCCAAGCCCTGTCACACCAAGGTCTGCTGTACAGATGCGTGTAAACAGCGGCCTCAGCTTATGTGATCGCTCTAAGCTTGTGGTTATAGCTTGATACCAGTGCCTACCGATTTTAATTGTATATTACAGGTATGTTCCTACCAACTGTTATGTTCACATGCAGATGTAGTAGTGATTTTCGGTTTTCTACTCTCTTATCATTATGTGGAAATTTTTAGCTTCTAGCACTGAGGATGGTCAGTAAGTGAACGAAAATCGATTTTGCTGACAACAAAACAACAAAATACGGCCAGTGCTGATTTTCCTTACAATTCTGTCCACGATTTGGTCGTGGTGCACACAACACGCCATGGAGTCGCCAATGTATAATTAATTCTTTCTAAAACATAATTAATTTAGCTATTGGTAGTGTTTATTGTTCATTTTTGAACTTATTTCCAACCAACTACGAGATCAAGATATAGCTGTTGTCGTCTCAAGTGAGACAGCAATCTTATTGATTTCTGATAATATGGTTGTGAAACAGGGATATAAATTCAATTTCAGTAAGGCAATCAATCTAGATCGAAAAATGTTTTATTGCTGGTCACCGCTTTCAATGTTTGACTATGATCATCAGACCATTTACTGTCTCCTGTAGCAATATGCGGAGGCACTGTCATGACTACGCTGTGGAAAGTGTCAACAGAAGAGGCGGAGGCCTCCTTGAGTCTCTCTACGGTGTACTTATTGCCAGAGGGTTAGCCTCGGGAAATATCAAACGTAGGTGACAGCATTGAGAGTAAATTTAAGGGCAGGGAAGCAGGGTTAGGCTAGCAGATGTGGCGTGGAGTGGGGCTCGTACCTCGGCTCAGGGCAGGAGTCGACGCAGCCGTCGGCGATCCGGCAGTCGAGCTGCTGGACGAGCTGCCAGGCTTCGTCCCACGCGAGGCGGCGGAGCTCGGCCAGGGCGGCGGCGCAGCCCGCTCTCCCTCCCTGCCGCCCACCTGCGGGCGGAGGCGGCGGCGGCCCGTAGTCCCAGAGGCGGGCCGTCAGGCGCTCCACAGGCGAGTCTGCGGCGGGCGGGCGCTCCGGGGCCCCGCACGCTACGGCCACTGGGAACCATTCTGCAAAACGCGGCGCACTCACCTCGAGGCCAGCACGCTGACTCCTCACACGAGCTTCCATTGGCTGCTGCTGTCCACACCACTACTAACAGCCACTGAAAGTGAAGCAGTAATAAAGCAGCGTCCAACGATACTCGACGCGGCGCGAGGTGTTCTGCACACTTTTGGAAGCAACCGGTCAGCAAGTCAGCTGACTCTCAGCACGGCGGCCACTGCTGCGGCTCCTCCTGACGAGGAAGCGGGCAGAGCTGCGCCGACACCACAACACTGGACACTGGACACTGTGCCCTCATTCCAGACGAGCCTTCGTTCTGATCACAGCATCGCAAAGGACGATCTGTGCATCGAGGACCCGAGCAGAGTGGAGATGGCACGTTGCATTCTTCGTTCCCATCCTCGCCCACCTCACGGGGAGCCACTTGGTATACAATAAGTAATTGGTTACATGGGTCGCAGCTGTTACATTTCTGAGTCATTGAGATCGCTTGCGATATTTTCGATACCAAAATGGTTCAAATGGCTCTGAGCAGTATGGGACTTAACATTGGAGGTCATCAGTCTCCTAGAACATAGAATTACTTAAACCTAACTAACCTAAGGGCATCACACACATCCATGCCCGAGGCAGGATACGAACCTGCGACGTAGATGTCGCACGGTTCCAGACTGAAGCGCCTAGAACCGCTCGGGCACAGTGGCCGGTTTTTCGATATCCTTTCCACAAAATAATTCGAGGTCGCATGTCAGCCGTGCTGCTCTGCACGGCTACAACGGCAACGTGGGATGTACCTGGCTACGCGCAGACAGTGTTATTCAAGTAAAAGAGATTGGGAATAATACATATGGACCCGTGCTCATAAATGCAGAACGCCATGGCAGAGGCAGTCTCGGAGCTGCCAGTGCGGGGCTGGACAGGAGACTCCAGGCTGGCCGAGAGGCACCTGGACAGCAGCCGCCAGGGCGCTCCAGACATCGCCCCTCACTGCAGCGCAGCCGGCGGGAGCCTCTCCTGGTGACTCCTGAGCTCCAGTTCAGGCTGGAGTTTGAACGGTGACTCCAGGCATTCTGTACTTCCATATCCTGGAGCGCCACACATTTAGCCTATCCCGTTACAGTCTACCTGTCAAGCATTGCGTCAGAGTCACAACAACTGCTGCCAGCAAAGCTGGAATTCTCATTGATGTAATCGGCATACCACTCTTTTCTCGCTCTAATCGCTGGGATACGCCTCTGAGCAGTATTTTAGCCTTAGTTGTCGCCGTTTTCACCCAGGGTACCTCATTACGTAGGTAGCAGACGCGCTGCCGTTCGTTGTTCTGTACACGTACGAGGTAGTACATGCACTTCTGTTCCTTTGAACTTGTGTGGGAACGTTCTGCAATTACGGAACAGAGAGAAAACAAATCTATAGCCAAGTGCTCAGCAAATATTGAGATCATTTTAGAAACAATCGAACGGAAATTGTCGATCGATGTGCTAGTGCGGTTGACAAACGGTTCCTCGTCGCAAGTGAAGCAGCAATGAAGGCACTGAGTGCCGGAGAGTTGCTCTAAACTAGAAAGTGCTGATCAGTTTTCATCTGCCAGAAAGTTTACGACAGAGTCTCTGGACACACAAAAGCTATTCTGCCTGCTCATTCCCTCACGAAAGATGAAACAATGCAGGACGAGGGCGACTCAAGTCTTTTTCAGCAAATGCGTGATAAAACCCGCAGTAAGTTAGACTGCAAAATGAAGCAAAAGGAAAGAAGAAAGCGTAATATCTCTGTAGGGAAACGACGGATAGCCCGCTCGGCTACACCCGACAGATCGGCTTCGGTGAGGGAGTCCTCATGAGGTTACATCACTGGTCAGCTAATCTCTCCAGTAAACATTCCTAAAGTTTCGTACCAGCCCAGTGAGACTGCTAATTCTGATGGCGTCCCTCGCAGCGCTGTAATCATACAGTCGCTTGTGATGGGACTGCGGGCAGCCATTACGGTACGTCTATTGTAATTAACCACTGTGAACTGATACCAGAAATGTAATTGACTCGTACAGGGGAGAAGCGCACGCTCCTCAGCCAACACGGAGACCTCGGCCTCGTCGTGTCTGAGAGCCGACTGACTCGCTTGGCGCGCTGCGATGTACTCTTGTGCGACTTGGTGTTTCTCGTATATTCTCGCGGGTGCCTGTCCCCGTCAACTGTGTAGCGATACGTGAGGCTTTCCGTACTGGAATAATGCCAATGACTGAGGGACTTTCCCTGAGAAACTCTCTAACAAACAGAAACTGCTGCTAATATCACTGGCGCGCCCCCTCCACGCACCCTCCGGCCTGCGTGGCCGGCTGCAGGCGGGGCGGCTCCCGACGGCCCCCACCCCCGTACTGGACGACTCGCGTTCTCCGGCCGTTCTCCAGCCACAACCTGGAACCTTTACAGGCCCAGAAACCCTATACGCCCCGGAAAAGAGCTGGTTGTGCAAATTACAAATGCATGTAACTAAATAATCGCCCTCCTAGTCTGCCCCGTATGAGATCGTTTTATCTGCATCTTCAGTTTTTATCGTATGATAAATTTTTACGTTGTTCATACAGCAAGCGTGTGTCTGAAAGCATTACCCGGGGTCTGCTAAGGTACACGTTGTCCTCGGAACCTCCGCGAGTAAGTTCTATGGGCTTTTCTTCAGCAGAGAGGAGCGATGGGAAAGCTCGCCGGTAATACACTGTCGGAGAAAAATCGCAGCAAAAAGAAAAAAAAAGAAAGAAACAAAAGAGAAAAAACTCTATATGACACGCCTTAAAGCTTCGAAGGGAACTGTGAAACAAAGGCATTCTGCAACTCCTTTCATGTACATGTATGTAAAAGGAACATTTGGATTTCCTGCTTCACTGCTACCAATAACTCATTTTGTTTTCCGTGTTTGCTGTTAGCTAAGGGTAAAGACACTACCTGGACATGTACTGGAATGTCAGATGTAACGCCATTCGACGCCCCATATATTGCATACCACGGAAGTGACTGTATAGCATTGTTGGCTGGGATTTTCGGCCGCCGTATTGCAAGTCCCTTTAGGTGACGCCACGACGGTGACTTGCTTGTCAATGATGATGAAAATGGACACACAACACCCAGTCCCCTGCCGGGTATCGAACCCGGGCCGCCTGTGTGGTAGGCGGTAATTGTAGCGCTACGCTACGGAGGCGGACATTCCGAAGCCAACACTGGCTGCTAATGCCAACAGCGGTCGGGACTGGAGGTATCAAAGACTGTCGACAGCGCGAGGCTACAGAGCGTAGTTGGACTGACTGGTCGACGAGTAACTCACGACAGTGCCACAGTGCTGCTGGTGGTGATACAAAGCGGAGCAATGGCAACGGTAAACAAAGCCAACATTCCATTATGTCTTCAGTGACACTAGCCTAAGTTGAGATTTAGTAAGAAAGGAACCCAAGAAATTTCGCTGGGAGACAAAGAAGTCGATTGTGAAAGATTAGCCTTTCTGCAAGATTAGTCAGTGGAATGCTTGGTGTCCTGCGAAAAATGTACGAGAGGAGTAGAGAGATGACGACACGTGCATGGCAACAGAAAGTGGTACTGAAACAGGTGTGGTCGTTGTCGGAGCCGCAGTTCTCGTCTCCAGGGAAAAGTAGTGAAGGACAAACGCTGTCCAAGGAGCGGGTGCTAAACATAATTACTTACTTGGAACATCATGACAGCCTAGCAAAAGAACAATTACGAACATATTTTGTAAAAGTCCGCAGAAATATGAGCGTTAGTGCGTAAGAAAGACTACGGACGTTCAATGCAGGACAAGGCGCAGTTATCACAAAAACTGATGTTCGCACGTTTCAAGGCTGTTCGATACAATTTACGGGATGTACTGGCTAGTGACCCACTGCGTTATCTGCATCAAATTGCGCGCGACATACATTATAGCGATTTCAAGAGAAGCAGTGGATGCTTCCATAACGTCAAACAGTGCTACAGAAGTGGAAGACATGAGATAATAAAGTTTCAAACAAAGCCTCAACTTGACGATGCACAGAAAACTACTGAGTCGGCCCAAAAATTTGTAGAGGAGATAAAATAAATTATCCCATTGGTTTCAACTGCAGCCAATTGGCATTTGAAGAGGAAACGTACATGAAAGGGACCCTCGAAATTAGACGTACCAAGAGAGATCTGCCAAGATCATTTGATATCAATTCCTTGACGCATTCGTGTCAGCTATGGCGACTTATTAACCTGATGGTAAATTGGCTGGAAAGCTATTTATTGCTCTGTGTCATTTGATTCGTTCTCGTGTGTGAGATTTTGGAAATGGCAGTAGGGAATATTTATATCACAGCAAGCAAGAGCGGGAGAAGGGGCGCAAGAGAACTCCAGCTATGGTATGAACACTGCTTTTGGCCAATAGCTCGTCAGAGTAAGTTGCTGGATTCCTAGTCTGGGTGTAATAATCATACTCCTAAAAAACAAACTATCGCTTCTGGAAAGTGTCTGACATTGCAGTTCATACCATCTGGAACCACCAAATGGATTCAGCCTCCAGATGTTTGTCTTTTCTGTGCGTATTAAACATATTACCGCACTATCTGCAGCGACGCCTTAAAGGACAGCCAGTTTTACGATAAGGTCCAGGACAGGCTGTTTCGCATTCGGTTGCACGCCATCACATCAGTTCCCGTCACCCTGTTACACCAATGTGACTTCTATAGGCATTCCTTAAGAGTAGATACCTAGCTGAACGTTTTGCACGGTTTGGAACTCCCAAGGAGCTCGCTTTTGATCTGGAAGGCGCGAACCTTTGTTATCATTGAGACTAGCCATTTTTATTCGGTTTTTGATGGTCAAAGTTAATGGTTTCTTTCGAACATTTCTTGGATGTCGACAATGTCCATTTTGTGATGTATAATAATGCATCTCATAGAAGGGTTATCTCCGTACCTCCCGGATTCTCGTTTTCTGTGGACGTGATGAGTCATTTACCAGATAATATTTTTCCTGTCGTAATTTTATCTTTCAAATGACAATCACTAAAGATTGCTCGTACGAGCTGGCACTCAACAGGTTCCTTGTAAGGCATCTAACAGAGAAGGTTAAGAAGCGTGAGGAATATAATGGACATAAGAAAGCTTATTTAGGTTTATCAGTCCTTGGAAAAACAGAAATTAAGCAACACCTTAGCTTTCAGGCAAAACACAGAACGACAGAATGGCAATATAAGAGAAAATCGGTATGTTCCTTCCAAGATAACTGGCTGTATTAAACTATGCTGTGAGTCTGAACCTACCTTAGGTGGACATGATGAAACAGTAGAATCTAACAATCCTAGAATATTCAGAAAGCGGGTAAATTTCACTTCCGCTTTAGCTGCGGATGTGAAAGAGCACGTTTAACAATGTTGCTGTCTTTTAGGTGCTTCCAGTGGTATACAAAAGAATTTACTCGACTGTACGTTACGTGTGTGTCAGGACGAAAGTAATTCAGAAGTAGCTAAGACAGACATTTAGTGTCTGTGATAGCACATGAAATATTCGATGTATCTTCAAAATTTCAGTTGTTTGTAGTATTTTGTTTTCTGTTATGTACTGAGTACCCGGTTTAAAGTTTTTGCATATTTTCAAATCAATTGCTTATCAGTGCTTCCTCCTTGGCTGATTCAATTAAAGATATACTCGCCGATGTTGTCCAAGAAACGAAAGAAAACTTAAAATCTCTAAGTTATTATGGTGCCTACGTCATGCGTGACTGCCATACAGAAATCCAAACAACTGTAAGAGAGGAGCACAATTTCGTATTTCGTGTACTGTGTGCATTGTTATGAACACCAAATGAACGTAGTTCTTACCCAAGCTATAAGTCAAAACAAACAAATAAAGCTGTTTTCAGAACTACTACAGAGGTAGCAATATCTTTCCGTCACTCAGCTGGAAAATTGGCTGTTCCATATGCAACTGTGAAACGAAGAATCCTTCATGTATCAACCATAAGACGGATTAAATCGAAAACGGTCTTCACAGTTAACGAGCATAGAGGCCCTTATAGAATGTTAAACACATTGAAGATACCAGCAACCAGACGCCAATTGTGAATCAAACATTAGGTCTGAGCCTAGCACTCAATGATACCACAGAGCAGTCAGATGCTTAAATTCTACAGCCATTTGTTGGCCTCCAATTTACTTAACCAGCACTTCTTCCTTGCACTGTAAAATAAGTGTCCTGAACAAATTCTTTCTGCTGTTGCGCACTCCTATCTATTTTTGAAGTAAAACTGTGTTAAAAACAGAACTACAGACCATTCATTCTTAAAATAATTTTCAAGAACAGAAAAGCGCAGTAGCCCCCATAAAGTTTGTCATTGAAAATAACCTTCAAGAAACCCTTGGCGACGTCATGAATCTGCTGAAATGAGCGGCTGCTATCCCATGAGGACGTGTGAAGCAGAGAGGTGTTTCCGCAATCTGTCGCAGGTCAAACAGTTCCTTAGAAGTACCACAGATGAAGATAGGCTGTGTGCTCTTGCCATGCTTTCCATTCAAAAGGAGACGATTCACCGGTGTACAGATTTCAACGACAGTCATTGATCCCTTACGATAAAGGAAAGAAGGATGGACTTTCTGTATACGTCTGCAGGTGATTCAGTCCCACGAACATTCTCAGGGTCATTGTAATGTAATTTTACAGGTACAGAAATATTTTACTTAATTTAGAAAATTAAATTATTCGGAAAGGTTAGATGTACATTGCAGTGAAGGTAGCGAAATCCGTGCGAGTCACTTTAGGCACCAGGGGCCGCAGGCTGTGCTCCACGTCCTCTGCCTCACGACGACACAGTGGCGACTGTTAATCTCCAACGCGCAGAATGCCATCCGCCATTTTCCCTTATCCCGCAGAACTTTCCACTCTTCACTGTGTTTGTGCAACGATGGATATTTGGTGCTTACTTTGTAATTCGTTCTCTTTCTTGTCGATGTATCGCTTTACGTTAAATAGTTAAGAGCCGTTTGACATCGCTATATTGATTCTGAATTGCTTATTACGGTAATGTCAATCTCGATAATTATGCAGAAGACATAATTACAGAAATTACGTAAAGAGTGCGATAATGATGAGGCACGTCAGAACTTGTGCACACAAGTGCTTTGGTTTTACAAAATCTACTCATTATATTTGGCAACATCTTATTTTCGTCTATTCTCAGACATATGGAAAACGTTTTGGACTTAGGAAATATATATGGTTAATTAACCGTATTTCCAAATCGTACATAGTGATGTCTTCTCACTCGCAAGAGGATGTTACAGAGTTCATTGACCGAAAATGTTGAGAACGAAATGCAGTTTGCCCCTAATAAACTGTCGTGGGAGAAAACGTATAATCTTTGATAACAGCATGTGTAAGCCACGCCGCCTGTCAGCGTGTGAAAACGGCACTGTACATGAGGTCTTGGCGATCTGTGCTGCACGAGGAAGCACTTACCGGGATATTCACAGTAGTGCAACCAGATGTAACGTTCTCCGGCGCTCGCTCCCCAGATGCTGGCGGAGCCAGTGACGTCGCGGAGGTGGCTGCAGACGCAGTCGAGCACCGTCGCGTCTGAAGCCAACAGAGCCGCCAGCGCGGCGACGACCACCGCCGGCTGCATTGTCCGCTGCCGACACTGGGGAGCAGACAGGCAGAGGCCGTGCGCGTCAGCTGGCAGCGCGGGCTCCACAGGAGGGCAAGCGCAGCGGAAGTCTGCCGCGGGGCGGCCGAACCACAGGAAGCGTGGCTTCTCTCATCCGGATCGCAGCCGTACTCCTGTCTGCCTGGTAGCGATTTACAAAAGTCGCTGAGTAAAACAAAAGTGATATCTGGGCTTCCGCAAGGAAGTGTTGTAGGCGTCCTGCTGTTCCTAATCTATCAAAACGATTTAGGAGGCAATCTGAACAGCAATTGTTTGCAGATGATGCTCTCTTTTACGATCTAGTAAAGTCATCAGAAGATCAAAACCCACTGTAAAATGATTTTTGAGAAAGTATCGATGCGGAGCGTAATGTGGCGGTTGATTATAAATAATGAAAAGTGTTACGTCATACACAGGAGAACTAGAAGGAATCTTTTGAATTTGTTTTACTCGATGAGTCACACAAACCCAAAGGTTGCCACTTCAGCTAAATGGCAAGAGGCTACAATTAAGGCCAACTTAAATAGGAACTATCAAATACACTCCTGGAAATTGAAATAAGAACACCGTGAATTCATTGTCCCAGAAAGGGGAAACTTTATTGACACATTCCTGGGGACAGATACATCACATGATCACACCGACAGAACCACAGGCACATAGACACAGGCAACAGAGCATGCACAATGTCGGCACTAGTACAGTGTATATCCACCTTTCGCAGCAATGCAGGCTGCTATTCTCCCACGGAGACGATCGTAGAGATGCTGAATGTAGTCCTGTGGAACGGCTTGCCATGCCATTTCCACCTGGCGCCTCAGTTCGTCCAGCGTTCGTGCTGGACGTGCAGACCGCGTGAGACGACGCTTCATCCAGTCCCAAACATGCTCAATGGGGGACAGATCCGGAGATCTTGCTGGCCAGGGTAGTTGACTTACACCTTCTAGAGCACGTTGGGTGGCACGGGATACATGCGGACGTGCATTGTCCTGTTGGAACAGCAAGTTCCCTTGCCGGTCTAGGAATGGTAGAACGACGGATTCGATGACGGTTTGGATGTACCGTGCACTATTCAGTGTCCCCTCGACGATCAGTGTAGGAGATCGCTCCCCACACCGTGATGCCGGGTGTTGGCCCTGTGTGCCTCGGTCGTATGCAATCCTGATTGTGGCGCTCACGTGCACGGCGCCAAACACACATACGACCATCATTGGCACCAAGGCAGAAGCGACTCTCATCGCTGAAGACGACACGTCTCCATTCGTCCCTCCATTCACGCTTGTCGCGACACCACTGGAGGCGGGCTGCACGATGTTGGGGCGTGAGCGGAAGACGGCCTAACGGTGTGCGGGACCGTAGCCCAGCTTCATGGAGACGGTTGCGAATGGTGCTCGCCGATACCCCAGGAGCAACAGTGTCCCTCATTTGCTGGGAAGTGGCGGTGCGGTCCTCTACGGTCTTGGCGTGCATCCGTGCGTCGCTGTGGTCCGGTCCCAGGTTGACGGGCACGTGCACCTTCCGCCGACCACTGGAGATAACATCGATGTACTGTGGAGACCTCACGCCCCACGTGTTGAGCAATTCGGCGGTACGCCCACCCGGCCTCCCGCATGCCCACTATACGCCCTCGCTCAAAGTCCGTCAACTGCACATACGGTTCACGTCCACGCTGTCGCGGCATGCTACCAGTGTTAAAGGCTGCGACGGAGCTCCGTATGCCACGGCAAACTGTCTGACACTGACGGCGGCGGTGCACAAATGCTGCGCAGCTAGCGCCATTCGACGGCCAACACCTCGGTTCCTGGTTTGTCCGCTGTGCCGTGCGTGTGATCATTGCATGTACAGCCCTCTCGCAGTGTCCGGAGCAAGTATGGTGGGTCTGACACACCGGTGTCAATGTGCTCTTTTTTCCATTTCCAGGAGTGTAGTAAATCATGTAGTGAAGACGAGCCGAAGACTGTTTTGTGTGCAGAACACCTAGACGATGCGACAAGTCCACTAAGGAGACTGTCACTTCTAGAAGCACCCTCCGCCACACACCGCCATATGGCTTGTGGGTTATTGCTGCAGATGTAGATGTAGTCTAAATCTCCACGCAAACGACATAAGTCACAATATGGTGCCTGGTGGAAGTTGCCTTGCACCATCACTAGTCATTTTCTTTCCTCTTACGCTTGTAAATACAGCGAGGGAAAAGCGACTGTCTTTATACCTCCATCATCATCAGTTATTTAGTTATTTGCTATATTAGCAGGTCCATTGCCTCTCCATTTTCTACTATCCATTGCTTCCTTGTTAAGGCTGCTGTATGTTGTACTGTCCATCACGTCATCCATTATTTGAAATCTCCTCCTTCCTCGCTTCCTTTTCCCTTCTACATAACCTTCTGAAACTGTTTTTATCAGTCCGTCATCCTGTATTAATATTTGCCCAATTCCATTTCATTTTCTTCTTTTTGTAACATCTAGTAACTGTCTTTTCTCTCCCACTCTTCTCAGAACCTCTTCATTTTTTGCTATTATTTCCATACTCCGACATGCCCACTTCTAAAAAACCTCCAGCCTTTCTCTGTATTTCTTCCTCAAACCCCATGTTTCAGGGCCATATAGAACAATACTCAATACAAAACATTTTTGAGTCTTTTCCTCAGTTCTTTGCCAGACTGGTGCAGAAAATTCCCTTTTCTTATAAAATGCCTCTTTTACCATTGCTATCCTTGTTTTAATTTCTGTGCTTCTCTTCCAGTTGGTGTCTATCCTGCTTCCAAGATACTTAAAATTTTGCACCTGTTGTGATATTTCTCCATTCAGCATAATTTTTATATCTTTATTGCCCCCTAGTGCCGAACTTTTGTTTCTTTGTGTTAATTTTAATTGCATAATTTTTTTACGTTAGCTTGAATGGTGTCCACTAAATCCTGTAATTCTTTTCCCCTGTGGCTAGAAGCAAACCTCAAACACACTACTCTCCTTCCGCCACTTTCTTCTCCTTTGTCACCTAATGTGCATATTTTCCAAGAACAGGTTGAAAAGGGTAGATGATAGACGGCATCCTCGTCTTACTCCTTTTCCTAGTCCAATCGAGTTTGTACTTTCTCCCCTCTCCTTAACTAAGGCTCTTCGATTCAGGTGTAATGAGTTACAAGTCTTCTGCTTTTCCGGTTCACTCTATTTTCCTTCATAATAGGCTTGTCCCAAGCCACATCGACAAAGGCCTTTTCTAAATCGATGAATTACATATAGAGGTCTCCTCCTTTTTCAATAAACCTTTCTCCCACGATTCGTAGGAGCCCTATTGCATCTCTGGTGCCGTGTTCCGTCTGAAGCCAAACTGCTCCTCGCCAACATTCTCCTCCATTACTTTGGTTGTATGTGAAATGAGGCGGATTTTCCTGTGCTCGTTGCATTTCTTGGGTCCTTGTTTTTTCGGTAATGGAATCATTATTATTGTCAGGAAGTTCTCAGGCCATTCATCACTGTAATATATTATATTACATAACCTCAATATTTCTCTTATTCCATCTTGGTTCAAGCATTTTAATATTTATCTTGGTATCGTATCTGTACCGACTGCTTTACCATTTTTCATTACAGCTATGGCACACTTTACCTTTTCTATTATGATGGTTGGTCCTTTCTCGTGATCAATCACACTGTTGAGTAATTCAAGTTCCAGAGTTTCTGGTTTTGCGATCTGTGTCATATAGCTTTTTAGATATTCTTGCTATCACTGGCGGACATCGTCACGATCTTTGTACACTACCTCTTCCCCTTTACTCAAAATTTCCATAGTAGCACTTCCTGTTTTGATCTCATGTCATAGTCTTTACTCTGTTGCATAGTAAGCCGTATCTTCCCTTCCTGTCCAGTTCTTCAGTTGCATCACTTTCTTCTTTCAGCCAATTTTTCCTAGCCTGCTCTGTTTCTCTTCGCAGTTCATTATTTAACCTTTGGTAAATCTTTCTTGCATCTTGCTGTCCTGCTTTAATGATCCCTTCTTTCAGCATATTCCAGTAGTCGTTGATAGTATCAGGTCGGTTTTTGTCTCGTCATGTGTTTAGAAACTCAAGTGACAGCATTTCTGTAATTTGTTCTTTGTTGGATCTCATCTTCTGTAGATCCCTTTTCTTCGCCATGCCTCCACAGACAGCCTAATTTCTGTGTTCAGTGCTTCTTACGTGAAATGGACGTTGAAGCCAGTGAAATCGAACTGCATTCAGCTTCGAATGTCGGTTTCTCTAAATTTCCTGAACAGTTTTCCTAGAAAATAACATCGTCTTCCCTACAGGGAAAACCACCTCCACAACACTAGCATGTTGTTCGAACCCTGAGATAACAACTCTGGCTGCACAGTTCAATTGCTTCGACGTTGTGTAGATCCAAAACATTCCAATAACACTCAAGAAGGGGTTGCATTAGTGTCCTATATTCTGTCTTCTACAGATAATCCGTTCTTTCCTCAAATTCTCCCACTCACCTTCTCTGCTGCACCTATACATGCTCATTTCATTTCATATCACTTTGCAACGTTACACCTAGATATTTCATCGACGTGAGTGTGTCAAGCAGCGCACTGCTAATGCTGTATTCGAATATTTCTACATTTAGAGCTAACTACCATTCATCTTACCAAATAGAAATTTTGTTTTAGTCATCTTGTACCCTCCTACAGTCACTCAACAATTATACCTCCCCGTACACCACGGCATCATCAGCTCATGCTGTATGTCAGATTATGTTCTGAAGCACTCTCGGGATACTTTTGTCTCTCATTAACAACTTGGTGCCGTGTACAAAGTAAGGTGCTCTGTTATTAAGCAGTTTTCGTACCACTCATATATCTAGAAACTTATTTTGTATGCTCGTTCATTCGTTAACAGACTGCAGTAAGACACTGTAGCACAGGATCACTGTGGGTTGTGAGCCAAATCGCTGCCTCAGTAACTAACTGTCAGTACGTTTTTATGGTGTTATATTAAAGCAGACACAACTGCTTATGTCACCCTCCTGTCCGCTCACCCTTCCGTCCCCACTCCAGTCCCCCTACATTCCCCTTCCCCACACTGCTCTCGACCAATAAGGATCATTTCAGGTCTGTATATAGTAGTGGAAAGAACATGACAAAGTGCTATCAGCAGGGATGGGCCAAAAACCAAATATATTCCATTATACCTATGTACTTTTTCAGCAGGGCAACTAACTCCAGCTGGAACGCAGCAGCAAGCCAGAGACTGTCTTCCAGATTTAACAGACCTAAGTCTTTCTACTATTTAAACAGAGCTTCTTCAAGTCTAAAAAAAAAAAATGGTTCAAATGGCTCTGAGCACAATGGGACTTAACTGCTGAGGTCATTAGTCCTCTAGAACTTAGAACTACTTAAACCCAACTAACCTAAGGACATAACACACATCCATGCCCGAGGCAGGATTCAAACCTGCGGTCGTAGCGGTCGCGCGCTCAAGTATCAGTTAAGTTGCAGAAGTGTATCGCTTTTGACCAACACACATATTTTGACTGTTAGTCTATCTAAATGTGTGAATGTAGGTTCAGAACCCGACAGTGACTTTGGGATGGCTGTAGAAGTAGACAACTTTCGACGTGTTTTTGATAGTACAGGACTATCTGTGTAGCATGACGGAGTATACGAAGAAGTAGGTGACAACAGAATGTGGTGTATTTCAATCATTATCTGACTTTAAAATGTGTGGGAGGAGGGTTTCAACAGCGGATACATACAGGGAAGCTATTAGTGAATTAAGTTCAGGGAACACAAGCATTTAAACAAATCATTCGAGTGTGCATAATTTGGATGAGTTATGCGGTGTGTTAACGACTGCTACAGACAGACCACATAGAGGCATCTGACTGTATGAGGGGCATTGTATAAATGCATGTATTCTCGCAGTGCCAGGAGAGCCTATTAGTATCAAGGGCACTGAAGCAGAAGTCAAGGATGGTATATCTATCCATATATATGTTGATCCTCCCCCAATGAACCATGGACCTTGCCGTTGGTGGGGAGGCTTGCGTGCCTCAGCGATACAGATAGCCGTACCGTAGGTGCAACCACAACGGAGGGGTATCTGTTGAGAGGCCAGAAAAACGTGTGGTTCCTGAAGAGGGGCAGCAGCCTCTTCAGTAGTTGCAGGGGCAACAGTCTGGATGATTGAGTGATCTGGCCTTGTAACACTAACCAAAACAGAATTGCTGTGCTGGTACTGCGAACGGCTGAAAGCAAGGGGAAACTACGTCCGTACTTTTCCCCGAGGGCATGCAGCTTTGCTGTATGATTAAATGATGTTGGCGTCCTCTTGGGTAAAATATTCTGGAGGTAAAATAGTCCCCCATTCAGATCTCCGGGCGGGGACTACGCAAGAGGATGTCGTTATCAGGAGAAAGAAAACTGGCGTTCTACGTATCGGGGCATGGAATGTCAGATCCCTTAATCGGGCAGGTGGGTTAGAAAATTTAAAAAGGGAAATGGATAGGTTAAAGTTAGATATAGTGGGAATTAGTGAAGTTCGCTGGCAGGAGGAACAAGACTTCTGGTCAGGTGACTGCAGGGTTATAAACACAAAATCAAATAGGGGTAATGCAGGAGTAGGTTTAATAATGAACAGGAAAATAAAATGTGGGTAAGCTACTACAAACAGCATAGTGAACGCATTATTGTGGCCAAGATAGATACGAAGCCCACACCTACTACAGTAGTACAAGTTTATACGCCAACTAGCTCGGCAGATGACGAAGAAATTGAAGAAATTTATTATCAGATAAAAGAAATTATTCAGATAGTGAAGGGAGATGAAAATTTAATAGTCATGGGTGACTGGAATTCGGTATTAGGAAAAGGTAGAGAAATAAACGTAGTAGGTGAATATGGACTGGGGCAAAGAAATGAAAGAGGAAGCCGCCTGGTAGAATTTTGCACAGAGCACAACTTAATCATAGCTAACACTTGGTTCAAGAATCATAAAAGAAGGCTGTATACATGGAAGAAGCCTCGAGATACTAAAAGGTATTAGCTAGATTATGTAATGGTAAGACAGAGATTTAGGAACCAAGTTTTAAATTGTAAGACATTTCCAGGGGCTGATGTGGACACTGACCATAATCTATTGGTTATGATCTGTAGATTAAAACTGAAGAAACTGCAAATAGGTGGGAATTTAAGGAGATGGGACATGGATAAACTAAAAGAACCAGAAGTTGTACAGAGTTTCAGGGAAAGCATAAGGAAGCAATTGACAGGAATGGGGGAACGAAATACAGTAGAAGAAAAATGGGTAGCTTTGAGGGATGAAGTAGTGAAGGCAGCAGAAGATCAAGTAGGTAAAAAGACGAAGGCTAGTAGAAATCCTTCGGTAACAGAAGAAATATTGAATTTAATTGATGAAAGGAGAAAATATAAAAAATGCAGTAAATGAAGCAGGCAAAAAGGAATACAGACGTCTCAAAAATGATATCGACAGGAAGTGCAAAATGGCTAAGCAGGGATGGCTAGAGAACAAATGTAAGGATGTGGAGGCTAATGGCGATACGATACTGCGTGTAGAGTTTGACAGATCCCTGAAAGACCTGAGTAGAAACAAGGCCCCTGGAGTAGACAATATTCCATTGGAACTACTGACGTCCTTGGAAGAGCCCATCCTGACAAAACTCTACCATAGGGTGAGCAAGATGTATGAGACAGGCGAAATACCCTCAGACTTCGAGAAGAATGTAATAATTCCAATCCCAAAGAAAGCAGGTGTTGACAGATGTGAAAATTACCGAACTATCAGTTTAATAAGTCACAACTGCAAAATACTAACGCGAATTCTCTACAGACGAATGGAAAAACTAGTAGAAGCCGACCTCGGGGAAGATCAGTTTGGATTCCGTAGAAATGTTGGAACACGTGAGGCAATAGTGTCCCTACGACTTTCCTTAGAAACTAGATTAAGGAAGGGCAAACGTACATTTCTAGCATTTGTAGACTTAGAGAAAGCTTTTGACAATGTGGACTGGAATACTCTCTTTCAAATTCAGAAGGTGGCAGGGGTAAAATACAGGGAGCGAAAGATATTTATAATTTGTACAGAAACCAGATGGCAGTTGTAAGAGTCGATGGACATGAAAGGGAAGCAGTGGTTGGGAAGGGAGCGAGACAGGGTTGTAGTCTCTCCCGGTGTTATTCAATCTCTATATTGAGCAAGCAGTAAAGGAAACAAAAGATAAATCTGGAGGTATTAAAATCCATGGAGAAGAAATTGGGGTTTGCCGATGACATCGTAATTCTGTCAGAGACAGCAAAGGACTTGGAAGAGCAATTGAATGGCAAGGATAGTGTCTTGAAAAGAGGATATAAGACGAACCTCAACAAAAGCAAAACGAGAATAATGGTATGTAGTCGAATTAAGTCGGGTGATGCTGAGGGAATTAGATTAGGAAATGAGACACTTAAAGTAGTAAAGGAGTTTTGCTGTTTGGGGAGCAAAATAACTGATGATGGTCGAAGTAGCGAGGATATAAAATGTAGACTGGCAATGGCAGGGAAAGCGTTCGAGAAGAAGAGAAATTTGTTAACATCGAGTATAGATTTAAGTTTCAGGAAGTCATTTCTGAAAGTATTTGTATGGAGTGTAGCCATGTATGGAAGTGAAATATGCACGTTAAATAGTTTGGACAGGAAGAGAATAGAAGCTTTCGAAATGTGGTGCTACAGAAGAATGCTGAAGATTAGATGGGTAGATCACATAACTAATGAGGAAGTATTGAATAGGACTGAATACTGTACAAAGCCGAATTTAAGACTCATGTAAAGCAACATCTCGGAAGACATTGCTCCACTCAATTTGTATAAAATGTACATATGTAAATATAAAAATACGAAATAGAGTGTTCTTTCTTTCCGTGCCAGTGCATCACAATCGTTACCACTCAATTGCACATAAACATCCCAAGAGGCAGTGCATACTCGAAAGTCTCCAGCACTGTCGTCGTTGTCAGGGCGCGAGACGCCTCTGTGGGGAAGCCGCACTCTGGCAGACCTGCTCAGAGCTGCCGCTGCGGCCCCACGTGGCCACTGGTGGTGGCGAGCAGGTGGCGACCTGCAGGGGGGAGGGGGGCAGCCAGCTCCCCACCCAGCCTGTGCCTGCACGGCAGTGCTGGCCCCACAGCTCATGGTGCACACAGATAAGCAGCCAGGGAGGTGTCACGTCAAAGCGTGTGGCCAGCAGGAGTCGGCATCTTAATGTTACGATGAAATATATATACTTACTGTAACTCAGTGGTAATGTGTTATCAAACTGCTATGCCTGTACATAATTTTATTAATTGGAAATTTTTTTACCTAGAAGTTTACTATTGAACACACTTTATGCTGACAGAAAAGACATGTGTAACGCACCACACAGTAAGTAACTAACCACATGTTACAATATTGATTTAAGGAAATACTCATTTTTCATCATTTACATCTGGCTAGTCGTTTGTAGGGATAACGTTCTTTTCTCCGAAATAACAATGATATAACAAAACAATAACTAATGGCTTTGCAGTTAAGAAACTTCTTTTGTAAGAAAATGATCGATGTGTACTTATGGTTTTGCACATTTCGTATTGCACTTAATCACATATAATATTTCACATTTAATTCCATATACATTTTTAAACTAACAGCAATCTGTTTTCTTCCATTTAATTGTTTACCGGTATCATATTTACATTTAATTCCACCTTCAGATAAAAAATTAAAAAGGACTCTGTTTTCCCAGTCAACCATTCCTTCTTTTCTGTTTGCTATCTGTATGCGAAAATGATATTGGTGGAATAGCAGTAATAGGCGGAAAAAAGACCAGTCATAGACACATGCAACATACACTCCTGGAAATGGAAAAAAGAACACATTGACACCGGTGTGTCAAACCCACCATACTTGCTCTGGACACTGCGAGAGGGCTGTACAAGCAATGATCACACGCACGGCACAGCGGACACACCAGGAACCGAGGTGTTGGCTGTCGAATGGCGCTAGCCGCGCAGCATTTGTGCACCGCCGCCGTCAGTGTCAGCCAGTTTGCCGTGGCATACGGAGCTCCATCGCAGTCTTTAACACTGGTAGCATGCCGCGACAGAGTGGACGTGAACCGTATGTGCAGTTGACGGACTTTGAGCGAGGGCATATAGTGGGCATGCGGGAGGCCGGGTGGATGTACCGCCGAATTGCTCAACATGTGGGGCGTGAGGTCTCCACAGTACATCGATGTTGTCGCCAGTGGTCGGCGGAAGGTGCACGTGCCCGTCGACCTGGGACCGGACCGCAGTGACGCACGGATGCACGCCAAGACCGTAGGATCCTACGCAGTGCCGTAGGGTACCGCACCGCCACTTCCCAGCAAATTAGGGACACTGTTGCTCCTGGGGTATCGGCGATGACCATTCGCAACTGTCTCCATGAAGCCGGGCTACTGTCCCGCACACCGTTAGGCCGTCTTCCACTCAAGCCCCAACATCGTGCAGCCCGCCTCCAGTGGTGTCGCGACAGGCGTGAATGGAGGGACGAATGGAGACGTGTCGTCTTCAGCGATGAGAGTCGCTTCTGCCTTGGTGCCAATGATGGTCGTATGCGTGTTTGGCGCAGTGCAGGTGAGCGCCACAATCAGGACTGCATACGACCGAGCACACAGGGCCAACACCCGGCATCATGGTGTGGGGAGCGATCTCCTACACTGGCCGTACACCTCTGGTGATCGTCGAGGGGACACTGAATAGTACACGGTACATCCAAACCGTCATCGAACCCATCGTTCTACAATTCGTAGACCGGCAAGGTAACTTGCTGTTCCTACAGGACAATGCACGTCCGCATGCATCCCGTGCCACCAAACGTGCTCTAGAAGGTGTAAGTCAACTACCCTGGCCAGCAAGATCTCCGGATCTGTCCCCCATTGAGCATGTTTGGGACTGGATGAAGCGTCGTCTCACGCGGTCTGCACGTCCAGCACGAACGCTGGTCCAACTGAGGCGCCAGGTGGAAATGGCATGGCAAGCCGTTCCACAGGACTACATCCAGCATCTCTACGATCGTCTCCATGGGAGAATAGCAGCCTGCATTGCTGCGAAAGGTGGATATACACTGTACTAGTGCCGACATTGTGCATGCTCTGTTGCCTGTGTCTATGTGCTTGTGGTTCTGTCAGTGCGATCATGTGATGTATCTGACCCCAGGAATGTGTCAATAAAGTTTCCCCTTCCTGGGACAATGAATTCACGGTGTTCTTATTTCAATTTCCAGGAGTGTATATACACTGAAGAGGCAAAGAAACTGGTACATCTGCCTAATATTTTGTACGGGCCCCACGAGCATGGATAAGTGCCACATCACGATGTGGCTGACACTCGATTAATGTCTCAAGTAGTGCTGGAGGGAACTGACACCATGAATCGTGCAGGACTGTCCATAAATCCTTCAAAGTAGGATGGGGTGGAGATCTCTTCTGAACAGCACGTTGCAAGGCGTCCCCGATATGCTCAATAATGTTCACATCTGGGGATTTTGGTCGCCATCGGTACTGTTTAAATTTAGAAGAATGTTCCTGGAGCCACTCTGTAACAATTCCGGACGTGTGGGGTGTCGCATTGTCCTGCTAGAATTGCCCAATTCCGGTGGAGTGCACAATTTACATGAATGGATGTAGGTGATCACACAGGATGTTTACGCAGGTGTCACCCATCAGAGTTGTATTCAGACGTATTAGAAGTCCCATATCACTCCAATCCCACACGCCCCACACCATTACAGAGCCTCCAGCCCTTTGAACTGTCCCCTGCTGACATGCAGAGTACATGGATTCATAAGTTTGTCTCCATACCCTGAAATACTCTTGTTTGATGTTCAGCCCAAGATCCTCATGGACTAGCAGAAGAAGTTATATAACTTTTGACTTCAAAGGTAGCTCTGTGTTTATGTCTCATTTATAATCTATGTCTAGAAATAGGCAATGGAAAATCGCGGAGGTAGTTACAATCAAGAAAGTCCGATAGATCTAGTTGCTTGCTGGATGTTCTGTAAAAAGCATCTGAAAAGCTGATTGGCGTCAGACGGTCGACTCACGGGATTCTGAGTGGTGTGAACTGCTGGCAGCTCGCTTTCCGTGACCACTAAGAATGCCGCAAATGCAGGCGCGTGAAACTACGCAGTCGGCGGCACGGTGTCGGTATCCCGGAGACTCACGAGGACTTTCGGTGGCGGCCGGCGCCGATCTCTCAGACAGGGGGGAGGGGGGGGAGGGACTGGCTGAGAGCTCACTGTCGAGGCAGTCGCCAGGGCTACGGAATCGTGGTAAACGTCCTGGGAAACCGATGCGAGTTAACCGAGTTATCTGTGACACCAGCAAAAGCCGCATTTTCTCTTTTTCTTCATAGGCTATAATTGGACAGCCAGCGTCCGCCATCTGGTATTTTTTTGCGGACCTTAGTGCTCCGCTGAGTGGACTCAGCCGACACCAACGGCCCCCGCCTCACAGTGATGGCTGGCTGCACAGGTGAGATCGCGGCCACCGTTGCCCGTACACTGCCGCGTGGAGGTATTCAATCCTTTTTTGTATAAGATACAGCTGTAATTAATTACTTCATGACATTATATGTACAGTTTTGAAAAGGAAAATTATTAAATTTTTAATTTTTGAGCATAGAAAAAAAAGCAAAGTAGATATAAGTAGCCGTTGTCCCCTCACCGGCGCTACTGAGGAAGGAGGTCTCAGAACATTTCCTGGAGCCCGCCTGCCCTGGGCAGTGCCTCCCATAAACTAATAACTTTATCACATGAGATATTTCACGCCTCGAATGTCACGAGACCAGTCACTCCTCACATAACTGTTCTAATGTCTAAATGTACTCGTGGGAAGACAGGAAATACGATAGAAAAAAAGCACAGAATGTGGTGAGGTATCCAGAATTACTTACCCTGCAAGGTCAGCGTCCAGCAATTAACATCCACAAGTTTACCCATTGCTCACAAGCCACACTGGACAATCTAGTCCCTGTTTTCCAGTTGGACTGATCACACAGCAACACACAAACTTTGCCGCAGCCAACAACTCCCACTTGTTTCTCAGGATGTAAACGAACCAAAGAGTGTGACTACGGCTGAGGTTCAAAGACATTACGTTTGAACAGAGCTTTTCTTTCGAAAACAGTATTGATCCTGAAAATTGCACACTGATGATACTAAACATACAGGGTGTGCTAAAAAGGAACTAGTGGCTTTAGAATAATACAGATATATACTGAGGAAACTACAGAATGGATTGATGTGTCATTTTGTAGCAAAGAACCTCAAGTTTCAAATAAAAGTGTAATTTTGTTTTTGATTTGACTAAGGTGGAAGGAGTATATAGAAGGTTTATAGAAGGGCGATGTACTTGAGGACAATATTATGGAAATGGAAGAGGCTGTAGATAAAGACGAAATGGGAGATACGATACTGCGTGAAGAGTTTGACAGAGCGCTGAAAGACCTGAGTAGAAACAAGGCCCCCGGAGTAGAAAACATTCCATTAGAACTACTGACGGCCTTGGGAGAGCCAGTCATGACAAAACTCTACCATCGGGTGAGCAAGATGTATGAGACAGGCGAAATACCCTGAGACTTCAAGAAGAATATAATAATTCCAATCCCAAAGAGAGCAGGTGTTGACAGATGTGAAAATTACCGAACTATCAGTTTAATAAGTCACAGCTGCAAAATGCTAACGCGAATACTTTACAGACGAATGGAAAAACTGGTAGATGCCGACCTAGGGGGAAGATCAGTTTAGATTCCATAGAAATGTTGGAGCACGGGAGGCAAAACTGATACTACGACTTATCTTAGAAGGTAGATTAAGAAAAGGCAAACGTTTCTAGCATTTGTAGACTTAGAGAAAGCTTTTGACAATGTTGACTGGAATACTCTTTTACAAATTCTAAAGGTGGCAGGAGTAAAATACAGGGAGCGAAAAGCTATTTAAAATTTGTACAGAAACCAGATGGCGGTCATAAGAGTCGAGAGGCATGAAAGGGAAGCAGTGGTTGGGAAAGGAGTGAGACAGGGTTGTAGCCTCTCCCCGATGTTATTCAGTCTGTGTATTGAGCAAGCAGTAAAGGAAGCAAAAGAAAAATTTGGAGTAGGTATTAAAATTCATGGAGAAGAAGTAAAAACTTTGAGGATCGCCGATGACATTGTAATTCTGTCAGAGACGGCAAAGGACTTGGAAGAGCAGTTGAACGGAATTGACAGTGTCTTGAAAGGAGGATATAAGATGAACATCAACAAAAGCAAAACGAGGATAATGGAATGTAGTCAAATTAAATCGGGTGATGCTGAGGGAATTAGATTAGGAAATGAGACACTTAAAGTAGTAAATGAGTTTTGCTATTTAGGAATTAAAATAACTGATGATGGACGAAGTAGAGAGGATATAAAATGTATAAAATGTATACTGGCAATGGCAAGGAAAGCGTTTCTGAAGAAGAGAAATTTGTTAACATCGAATATAGATTTATGTGTCGTGAAGTCGTTTCTGAAAGTATTTGTATGGAGTGTAGCCATGTATGGAAGTGAAACATGGACGATAACTAGTTTGGACAAGAAGAGAATAGACGCTTTCGAAATGTGGTGCTACAGGAGAATACTGAAGATAAGGTGGATAGATCACGTAACTAATGAGGAGGTATTGAATAGGATTGGGGAGAAGAGAAGTTTGTGGCAAAACTTGACTAGAAGAAGGGATCGGTAGGTGGGACATGTTTTGAGGCATCAAGGGATCACAAATTTAACATTGGAGGGCAGCGTGGAGGATAAAAATCGTAGAGGGAGACCGAGAGATGAGCACATTAAGCAGATTCAGAAGGATGTAGGTTGAAGTAGGTACTGGAGATGAAGAAACTTGCACAGGATAGAGTAGCATGGAGAGCTGCATCAAACCAGTCTCAGGACTGAAGGCAACAACAACAACAACATCCATTCATGATGCGGAAAATATCTCACTGGTAGTCAATTTCTTCCCACATTCGTTGCAGCAAATAGGCCGTAACTTGTGCAACAGCTGCGTAGAATCACGTAATAGTTTTTTGCAGCGTTCGCCTCATGGAACCATAACCCACTGTGAGCACACTCGGCACCAGTGAAAGCAGCCATCTTAACTGTGCACAACGCAGGTGCTCCTGGTGGCTTAATGGGGTAGTGATGGACTGATGTACCTGTGGTTGTTTCCTCCAGAATCATACATCTACCGATTCTAGAAGTTATCTCAATAATTTGTAAAGTAGCAAATTCCTTTTTTACTTTCCTGCAACTGGCACAAAGACAGTCTTGTAGAATACGCTCTGTAACTTCAAATGGTAAAGTGTTCTGAAACAAAAACTTTATTTGCCGAAATAGCAATTGGTTGTATAGTGATGACTATTTTTGGAAAATCTGAATTGCCATTTTCAAATTACTCTCCCTTAATACATATTGATTATAAACTAGACGTAAGACATTGTAACCCCACACCCTCTATGGGTTGCAAATAATTGTCTCCAGATCAGGATTACAACTAAAACAAGCCTACAAGGCTTCCACGGACATTTCCACGTTAAGTTATGTTCAAAAAATGGCGTCAATGGCTCTGAGCACTATGGGACTTATCATCTGAGGTCATCAGTCCCCTAGAACTTAGAACTACGTAAACCTCACTAACCTAAGGACACCACACACATCCATTCCCGAGGCAGGATTCGAACCTGCGACTGGAGCGGTAGCGCAGTTCCGGACTGAAGTGCCTAGAGCCGCTCGGCCACAACGGCCAGAAAAGTTATCTATTTTAAGTAGAAGTTACTCGTGATTTTATGTGTATGGTGAACGTGGACTAGAGGTAGAAGATGTGCTCTGATGATCTCACAGTATAGGATTATTGTCTGCAAATGTTGCGGCTCACGGTTGCTAATACAGTGCATGAATAAAAAGTAGATGCTTTTGGAGGTTAGCTCAAGATTTACTGTTGCAACTCTGCATGTGGAGTACGTGAAATGGTAACACATACAGACCAATAGCAGTCGATCGTACAGATGGCGAATGCAGCCCTGGGATATGCTGTGCCACTCAGTTGTGTAAGAGTTCTCGCTTGACATGTCGCACCTGTCACTTGTCGCCCCATTATATCCCACACATGGTCAACTGGAGATGAGTCCAGAGATCGTCCCAGCTAGGGACGTTGCCACACGTCTTAAACGGCACATTGAAATTGAAGAGCAGTATGCAGGCGAGCATTATCCTCTTGCAACAAAACGCCATCTTCCTGTTACAAGAAGAGGGAAAGAACACGTTTAACAACACTTTGTATGTCCTCTCCAGAAATATAGGGGAACGGAAAGGCCAGTGTGTTTTGGAAGAGTACACTCTTTGAGGTAGCACTCACCAGCTCTGCATCGTACGCAAAACCGAACGTCACTTGCACGCAGGGAGGATGTGCTGCCGTCGCTGAAGACCATAGCGCGCCATATCCTCTTCCGGGTGAAGCTCTGGTGGCGCCAGTCAAGCACTTCACGTCGAAGCAATGGTGTGTGTGTGGAGTGTGGGGGGTGGGGGGGGGGGTGGGGGAGGCGAGCCAGAAGTGTGGGTGCCCGTAGTCTCACTACTAATACGTGGATCGGAACGGTTTGTGTTGACGCGGCTGGTCTCACGAGCTGTCTTGTCTAAGATGTGGTAGCTGTACTATCTGCCATTGCTGCCCCTGGAATACGACGGGCGTCAGTGCTGTGTAGACGTGCAGAAGCTCGTCTGTGAGTGCGAGACTGTTGACGTGACCACTGACAGCAGCACGACTGACGCAGCACGTCCACCTTGTGTGGCAGTTCTCTGAAAGGGCGACAGCTTACTCCTCACATATATATGGAATATTCATGAAGAATGATCGGGGAAAATTCGAGTTTTGTTGGTTAATATTACGAAACATCCTTTTCTGGTAATAAAGCAAGAGACTGTCAGCAGACAGTCAGGCAAAACTTACGTAGCTCACGTGTAGTTACATTCATCGTTGAATGCAGAGGAAACATTTGGACTCTGTGACGAAAATATTTGACCGTGATTTGTCGTATGAACATTGTAATGAGAATATAGCTTTTGCTTACTTGAAGAGCATTACTTTGGCTGTTCTGTCTTTCATTTGAGTTGAATTCGTTCTTCAGTAAGTTTCTTGAAGTGAATAGCACGATATAATCATGGAAAGTTTAAGAGTACGTGGCGGAACGGCATATAAGTTTGACTGATTCTGCGTTGCAAAAGGAAATAATAGCTGTTCAGATATTTAGTACCAAGACGGGCTTCAACCGTAAATCCAATATTATTTTCACCTCGTATCCTTCCTGTGTTACTGAAGGAATTGAGCTACTGTTGTTGGATATTGCTACCGAGTTAATGTACGAGATATGTGTGTGTGTGCGCGCGTGTGTGTGTGTGTGTGTGTGTGTGTGTGTGTGTGTCAGAGCAGCAGAAGGTGGAGTCAGTGCAGCCACGACTGCTGGAGCAGCTGGACGGCAGGCGCCGCCGCCCTGCGAGCTGCCGCGGAGACCCGGAGGCAGAGCGTCAGCGCCGGGGCGCCGCTCCGCCCCCACACAGGGGTGACAGAGGCCGGCGCCGCCTCTGGTGTGGGGGCGGCCGTGGGCAGAGCGCTGCGCCGTATTAGAGCGGCTGCCTGCCGGCCTCAGTTAACGCAGACTTGCAGTAGGAAGCATTTCACGTAGGATGGCGTCTTGTGGAGCTTCATACACCTTGATCAATGTTAGTTCGCTCACGTGTGTAAACCGGAGGGACGTGAATAACACAGGATGTAACTGCAGCTACCAATAGTGGTGTACGCCGAAATGCTACATCTACGTCGACGGTTTGTTCACTAGATTTCCCCGTAAACTTGTCTGTGATCCTATCAGTGAACGTTATGCAGTACTACGCTCACTAGAAGTGTTGCATGATGAGAACTAATATCTACCACAGCTCGATATACAGTATGGTGAACACAGTTACTTGTTAAATCACTGACCCTGTATCAGCTGAAATAGCAGTACACACGAGTACGGTGTCGATGTCTGACTTGCTAATTTGTGACACAACACAACGTTCACTCCTCGAAATTATTCGTTCCTTTAAGCAGATAAGCTGTTTTAGAATGTGAAGAGCATTATTTTGTTGTAACATAGCTTCAACAAATTTTTATTTTAAATGGTGGACGTATATTAGTTCGTTTTTAACCCTGCCGGTTGCAAGCCTCGTCAAAACGTTCGCGCGACCTGTGTTGGCGACGTGTTTACAATGGTGGTTTTTTTGCAGATGTGAAGACAAAAGATCCGTTGTGAAAACTATTAAAAGCACGCCGCATTGAAGTCCGCGCAATATTTTGTGTTTCTATGAAAAATCACCAATCTTGCTGATATTGCATAGTCTTAAATTTCCCATGCCTATTTCTCTTTTCTTCTGCAACAGTGGCCTGTTTTGTGCACCAAGGGACAATAGTGCAGTCTCTTATTGCCATGTTTGGCATAAATTGTCGATTAGTGGGAAACTACTATTGCAGGATCGCGATTTCTCGCCTTCACCCAAGTCGTATTTTGGTAAGTGGACCATTGCGGATGTGCGCCAGAAATACTCCAGGCGTTTACGTGTGTGTGTGTGTGTGGGGGGGGGGGGGGGGGGGGCGGAAGTGCGTCATGTCCTCGCTCTAACAGCATGCGGTTAGCGGTCAGCGGTTAGCTAACATCCCGTTTGTGGTCTGAGCAGCTTCCCGCTTCCGACAGACCGGCTTTGGTCGTCACAGCAACACAGGGCGAGGTAGGCCAGCGGGCGACACGGATAGAGTCCACACAGTACGGGGCCCACTGTAGGGGCCAACCCAAAATCGCTGTAGTGGTGGTACGTGACTGCAGACGACGGTTACCGGTACTTCGATAAGCAGTACAGAAAACGAAAAATAAAATTCAGAATTTTCATCGTTTGCAAGAATAGTGAAACGGAAGGCGCTGCACACTTTCGAATCAGCATCTACCAAAACGTTGAATCCGTCGTCCTTGCCATGGCGGCACTGCGTTCTCTGAAATCTAGACCTAAATTTTGGGCGTGACACGGTTTCTTGCTTCCATGTTGCTCGTGTCACCATGGACTACACGCAAAATGCCTACAAAGAATCTGAAATAAATTTCCTCTGTTACGAATAGCTACACCCATTGGTAACGGTTTCATTAAGTTTTAACTGTGTATCTACAGATATAAATAACTAATTTATGAATCTTATACAAGC
The DNA here is from genome assembly GCF_023897955.1 of Schistocerca gregaria. NCBI lineage: Eukaryota > Metazoa > Arthropoda > Insecta > Orthoptera > Acrididae > Schistocerca > Schistocerca gregaria. The sequence goes on along the minus strand of NW_026061730.1, from coordinate 4,351,248 downwards.
ATATAAGAAGAAGATCAATACGATTAAGTAGACATATTGATATCAGAGTATCAAATTTTACCTGGCCATTATCAGTGCAACGGAGAATGCAGAGAATCTGCACTAAGGAAGATATTCGACAATGTAAACTAAATTACTCCAATCCTGACTTCACCTCCACTGTCTAACGGGGAAGATCCTCGCCGTTGTGGGGAGGCGCGCGTGCCTCAGTGATGCAGACAGCCATACTGCAGCTGCAGCAGCGTGGAGTGGGCATCTATGCACGAGACAGACCAACATGGGGTTCCTGTTCCCCATTTTTCAAGAGTTTCTTTACACCGCCCAACACCAGTTAGTAATCTGTTGAGGGACTTCCAGGCACACCAGCTCTCTTTATCACCAGGAGGTAGTTCTTCTTTTGGTTGTCTCCAGCCTAGAGGAGCAGTCTCCCTTTCTCCAAGTGTCTTAATCTTTGGTTTGTGATGTTTTTCTTTACATAGACCCTTACAAAACTTTTTCTGGACTTGAAGCGAGACGGTGCTAGAAAATGGCCAAATAATGGGTGAGTGTCAGATGTCCAGGCTCTACGTCACTTCACTGACCCTCACTACATCTGGACTGAGCAGAGTCGTAAGATGGATAATCAGTACCTTCCTCATGGTCTCCTCACACTCGGCAGTCCCCTCTGGGAGATCCGAATGACGGATATGTTTGAAATCTTTTGCCGGAGTGACCGAGCGGTTCTAGGCGCTACAGTCTGCAGCAGCTTGGCCGCTACGGTCGCAGGTTCGAATCCTGCCTCGAGCATGGATGTGTGTGATGTCCTTAGGTTAGTTGGGTTCAAGTAGTTCTAAGTTCTTTGGGAGTGATGACCTCAGCAGTTAAGTCCCATAGTACTCAGAGCCATTTCAACCTATTTGAACCGTTTCGACCAAATCTTTTGCTAATGCAGTGACAGAGATGGCACTTTTTCAGTTACACGCCACATTTCCTGTGGATGCACATTATGTGTCTTTAATTCAGTGGTTTCATTACCTTCTACATCCTAATGCTGTTGATAACTACTAATTCTTCCATCTTATAGAGGCAGTTTCCCACTCCTAGGATAAGAGAGGGTCCTGAACCACCATCGCCTGTCCACCGTCTTTGGCAAGGCCACTGGCGTAACGAGGCTGACTTGATTTCTTATGCTGGAAGTCTTCAGCTGTCATTGCTGTTGATTTTTATTCAAAAATGAAGCAGAGCCCAGGTTAGAACCAGCGACCCAAGACATTTTATTACTAATAAAAGACACTAACCCACTTTTTTGTAATCTTATTATGGGAGGTTTGAAGGTGCTTAATAAACTAAGGGATTTAGCACCTACTGCTTACTTTTTTTTAACAGATTGGAAAAGTAATTACCCAGACAGGATTAGATCCTGTGAGCATAAGGTTCGTAGCTAAGTGGTCTACTAATTTAACTTTTTAAAAAAATTTCATAACACATTTTCCATTCAAAAAAGAATAAAACCGTATTTTCAGCTGTTTTCTTTTATCTAATGGGAAACGAGACCAACAATTTCAAAAGATTTGATAAAGTGTGAATTAATTATACCTGATGGGCGATGACGAGAATACAACAAATACTGGCTAACTCAACGGATACCTTGATGACAAAATACAAGGCTCGACATATTGGCAAATAAGCCGCTATACCGTGCAGGCCCACACGTTTCCAGTATGGTTCAAATGGCTCTGAGCACTATGGGACAACTTCTGAGGTCATCAGTCCCCTAGAACTTAGAACTACTTCTGCCTAACTAACTTAAGGACATCACACACATCCATGCCCGAGGCAGAACTCGAACCTGCGACCGTAGCGGTCGCCCGATTCCAGACTGTAGCGCCTAGAACCTCTCGGTGACCCCCTTCACATTAGCAAAAGTGTCTCTCTCTGCAGAATATGAGCCACATATAACTAACAGCTATATAAAATTCACGGTCCCGTTTTGACTGGAAATTCAACAGACCAACATCGACAGGCGTATCTAGATTCCCCGGCCAACATTTTTAGCCTAAAAGCGAATTGAGGATGAACGCCGAATGAGGAGCCCAGAACGGTTGAATTACATAATAAGATTATTTATCTCAAACATTGATCCGAAACATTATAATCAATCCACTGCTACCATACTGTGTTTATGCCGCAGCAAGCTTGCAATCAAATTATATTACACACTTATGTCCTGTGTACACTTCTTGGCGATACATTACACACATTAAATTTGCATGGTGAAACCTGAACCATAAATGTTACCAGCGCTCACTCATTCACAGACAACGCAAATGCCTGGCATAAGGACAGACCCGTTAACAATCTTTACAACACAAACACATAAAATTGACAGACACAGTATGTCTATTCCCGGACAGGGGAGACATGTTAATTGAGAGTCGCTTGCCCAGAGTCAGCAGATATATGCGATGCTTCAGTTTCTGTGTTGTTCAGAAATACACTCCTGGAAATGGAAAAAAGAACACGTTGACACCGGTGTGTCAGACCCACTATACTTGCTCCGGACACTGCGAGAGGGCTGTACAAGCAATAATCACACGCACGGCACAGCGGACACACCAGGAACCGCGGTGTTGGCCGTCGAATGGCGCTAGCCGCGCAGTATTTGTGCACCGCCGCCGTCAGTGTCAGCCAGTTTGCCGTGGCATACGGAGCTCCATCGCAGTCTTTAACACTGGTAGCATGCCGCGACAGCGTGAACGTGAACCGTATGTGCAGTTGACGGACTTTGAGTGAGGGCGTATAGTGGGCATGCGGGAGGCCGTGTGGACGTACCGCCGAATTGCTCAACACGTGGGTCTCCACAGTACATCGATGTTGTCTCCAGTGGTCGGCGGAAGTTGCACGTGCCCGTCGACCTGGGACCGGACCGCAGCGACGCACGGATGCACGCCAAGACCGTAGGATCCTACGCACTGCCGTAGGGGACCGCACCGCCACTTCCCAGCTCCTGGGGTATCGGCGAGGACCATTCGCAACCGTCTCCATGAAGCTGGGCTACGGTCCCGCACACCGTTAGGCCGTCTTCCGCTCACGCCCCAACATCGTGCAGCCCGCCTCCAGTGGTTTTCGCGACAGGCGTGATGGAGGGACGAATGGAGACGTGTCGTCTTCAGCGATGAGAGTCGCTTCTGCCTTGTTGCCAATGATGGTCGTATGCGTGTTTGGCGCCGTGCAGGTGAGCGCCACAATCAGGACTGCATATGACCGAGGCAAACAGGGCCAACACCCGGCATCATGGTGTGGGGAGTGATCTCCTACACTGGCCCTACACCTCTGGTGATCGTCGAGGGGACACTGAATAGTGCACGGTACATCCAAACCGTCATCGAACCCATCGTTCTACCATTCCTAGACCGGCAAGGGAACTTGCTGTTCCAACAGGACAATGCACGTCCGCATGTATCCAATGCCACCCAACGTGCTCTAGAAGGTGTAACTCAACTACCCTGGCCAGCAAGATCGCCGGATCTGTCCCCCATTGAGCATGTTTGGGACTGGATGAAGCTTCGTGTCACGCGGTCTGCACGTCCAGCACGAACGCTGGTCCAACTGAGGCGCCAGGTGGAAATGGCATGGCAAGCGATTCCACAGGACTACATCCAGCATCTCTACGATCGTCTCCATGGGAGAATAGGAGCCTGTATTGCTGCGAAAGATGGATATACACTGTACTAGTGCCTACATTGTGCATGCTCTGTTGCCTGTGTCTATGTGCCTGTGGTTCACTCAGTGTGATCATGTGATGTATCTGACCCCAGGAATGTGTCAATAAAGTTTCCCCTTCCTGGGACAATGAATTCACGGTGTTCTTATTTCAATTTCCAGGAGTGTACGAAGCAGTGTTTCTGCGGACATGCATGAGCGAAAGCACATTGCACTGTACTTCTGAGCAACACAGTTAGAGTGTAAGTAGGCTGATTAGGTTTTTATGTTGGCAACGCCACGTAGTGCTTTGTATGAAAATCACTCTCTATGCTGTGTGCAGTCTGTGGCGGGTTGGACTCATTGTTGGAATATTCACATTAGTAGTGTTGTGCAATTAGATGTGAACAGCGCGTAGCGTTGCGCAGTTGGAGGTGAGCCGCCAGCTGTGGTGGATGTGGAGAGAGAGATGCCAGAGTCTTGAGAGGTTAATATAAGCAGACGATCTGGTCGTGGGTGCACCAGAAAAAGGAAATTTATGAAGTTGGATGTCATGAATTTTTATGTATATATGACTTTTGAACACTATTAAGGTAAATACATTGTTACATTGTTTCTTCTCTATCAGAATCTCTCATTTGCTAACTATGCCTATCAGTAGTTAGTGCCTTCAGTAATTAGAATCTGTTATTTATCTGCCAGTATTGAAGCTCGCTGTATTGCAGTAGATCGAGTAACGAAGATTTTTTTGAGGTAAGTTATTCATGAAAGGTATAGGTTATTGATAGTCAGGACCATTCTTTTGTAGGGATTATTGAAAGTCTGAATGCGTTGTGCTAAAAAATATAGTGTGTCAGTTTAGTGATGATCAGAATAAGTAAAGAGAGAAATGTCTGAGTACGTTCAGTTTTACTCAGCTGTCTTTGTATCAAATAACGTAGACATTTACTACCACAGTCATTCATAAATTTTCTAAGGGGACGTTACAAGACTAGTATGGTACTGACTGACGAAAAACTCTCGTCCGAAGCAAAACCTTTGACCAATATTTTAGTCACACCCTTTGTATAGTCGTTCGTAATCTACAGGGCCTGAAATAATGAACAATGTGTTGCAAATTGCCCTGCCAATCAGGATTAAAGCTATGGATGTTAATATCTGTAAATAATGTTTTCAGTTGTAGCTAATGACATAAAGAATTCCCGATACCTGCAACCATTCAGTGTTTAGCTTCTTAGTTTCTGTACTACGAAACACTTCGTTCCATTACCTGATTGTGATTCCTTGATACCTGAGGATGGATGCTGTCAATCGATTACTTCCATAATTTTCATGACTTCTAATCTGTAAGTCTTCATTATGAACTCGATTACCCATCTTATTTTCAGCATTATTCTGTACAGGCTGCAAGTTGGCGCTTCATCTTTTGCCAAATAAAATACTTCAGAACATTTCTACCAGAATGAAGAATGTCGTCAGAGAATGGTGTTTGTAGCAGCACAACAGAGGATGTAGACAGACTGAATTTCAGGAAATGTAATTAGCATGTTGGGGTTTGGTAGTCGCCCTATGCTGTATGATTGGTTTGAAAACTCAGAAGTCTTTTCTGGACGACTGAATGACTACGATAAAATTTTTTGCTTTGTTGTGAGTAGTCATTCAGCCTTTACACACCGGAAAGAAAACTTAATAGGTACAGTCGTGCTCCAAAGTATCCAACGACCTGAATTGCAATTTCGCCTGATTCGCATGCAACCCACATAACGCAGCTGTCTAGCAGGTCCTCTAATTGGCCCTCGGTACAGTCGTAGGACTATTGAAAATGGTTCCAACAATTCACCACTAGAAAGCACTGCTCTGTATCGCAACAACTCAAGATGTAAAGTAATACCACGATACCACAAATATCAGGGAACACCTTATTACAGATAAGACTGTCCTTATGGCTTGAAAGCTCACATTTATTACAATAAATGACATACCTGAAATGTTACCACTCTCATTATTACATCAGATGGGTAATGCACGTAGTAAGTTCGTCGTATCCATGATTTCCTCCTCAAAGTAACTTACTGTACTTATTGTCTAACACAAAATTACTTTAAAAATTTAAGTTATTCACGAGCAGCTTGTTGAGAATATGTATGAACTTCAAATGACACGACGAACTGTCTCGTTCTGCATATGGATTCAAACCCAGGTCATACAGACTAAGCAAAGACTTCATGCCTGACGGAAACTAACAGTCATTCCTGACTATGCATACACAGAGTGATATATCACAATTTTAGACAGTATCAGTCAGCAAATATCAACTTTAAATTACAAAACGTAAATATTTTTAACGGACGCAAATTCCTACCCAGCATCTATTGTCCTTCTTAACGAACTACAAGAGATGTTAAATATTGCTTTTTCACAACTAACTTACTTGAAATGCCGTGAGGTAAAGCTTTGTGTTGGACAGAGTATCGAACCCAGAACCTAATCGGAATGTTATCGAAGCACAATCAACTGTGACATATCGGATTTTCTCGGCAGTAGCTAGATGTTCTAACTAAAATGAGGAGACGAAACATTAATATTTTCCTTCCCAGGACTCCAACCTGGCACCTTATAGTCTAGAGAAAACGAACGTTAAATATGGGTTTGTTACACCAGCAATGATTTGTGGGCATCTTAGAACTAGAAATAATATTACGAAGAGTTCAGTGCTGACTAGGAATAGAACCCCTAACATATCGTTGTGACTGCACACAAAGAAACCGGCCGCAGTGGACCTACGGTTCTAGGCGCTGCAGTCCGGAACCGAGGGACTGCTACGGTCACAGGTTCGAATCCTGTGTTGGTCATGAATGTGTGTGATGTCCTTAGGTTAGTTAGGTTTAAGAAGTTCTAGGGGACTGATGACCTCAGAAGTTAAGTCCCATAGTGCTCAGGGCCATTTGAACCATTTTATTTGACCGTACATAGCGTTTGTTTCGTCATTTGAAATAAATAACTGGCATAAGAAAGGTTACTGGTGATAGAGTTCTACGAGTCGCGACTCCTGACTTTATTGTGGTTCAACCTAACGTCTACATGGCAGAGAAGGAATATCATGATTCACATGAATTTCAGACCACAATGCCATTATACATTCTTCACTTGGCGTAGCCAGAAGAGAATAGAATCTGTCTCACCTTATCAAACATCATTAGCTGAAGCTGGAATCGAACTCACACCATAAGTATATGAACCTATCATCAATACAACAGACCACCAATCCTCTTCTCTGTGACTCATTTTTCTATCATAACAACGTTGCTCCACACTGGATGAGAATTTGATGGACAGGCTCCCTGTAGTGGTTTGCAGCATGTTCAGTACATTCATTTACTTGGTTGACCAAATTGCCATGGACTAACTGCCTCGGCTACCTAGTGCATACATTCGACTCTATTTTATAATCACGGAAATAAAATCACGTACCTGCCACCTACACAAAACTGCCAACAGTGCAGGATGCAGAAACGTTGTGCAGTGCAAAAGAAAAGCTGTAACTGCCTGTCTCTCAGAAGTCTATATCCGAACATATGTGTTAGCTCAAAGCACTGTGGAATGCGAAACTTCTGGGGAAATTGTTGTTGACTTCTGGACGCGCTGTAGCTATGTGTCAGCTCATATCGTAACGGTAAACGTCGCGAGTTCGAATACATTCACTGCTACATTTTTTAAATGCAATTCTGCTGTCTGCTTAAGTTATCAATCTAATGGAATTTTGAACATAATTCCCTTCACTTCTCAAACCAAAATAGTCGCATGTGGAAAAAGGGCTAACTTCTGTGACATTTTGTTCTTTGCAGGTTTAATAGAAGGCCAGGCAGCATATGCATCTCGAAACTTTTGTATTATCTATGGGGAGAGCGCATCATGTCAAAATACATCAGAAAAGTATTTTCTACTTTAGCTGTCGTGTTGTAGTGGTATTTTCTTCTTCATCAAACCTTGTTTGACAGCTTTAACTCAGAACAAGTTTTCTACATGCATATAATCAATAAACTGTATGTGCATTGTCAGACTGTTATAGATAACATCAGAGAATTCGAATATATCGTTGATGATTAATTTCCCTCTCATGTTTTCCATTCTTTTAACAACACTAAAAGAAACCTTACGAAAATTGTGCACTGTATTATTGACAATGAAATAAAACTACCAATGATAACCTTGCGACTAAAGTCTGTTTCAATAAAAGTGAGTGTACACAAGCGTGCCTCTATCGGCACGAATTAGTAAAATACTAGTCACTTAGATTTCGATTTTGTCTGTGTTTGATTGGTATGCTGTGTCATACTCAAGTGATATGCAAATGTGGTATTTCATAAGTAAAGTTATGTATTCCTAGAAACCCAAAATTTGTTTGTCAGCAGCGGAAAGAGGCGTTACCTGTTGTGCAGCATCGTAAGTTTTTCACCATTGCACTATGAACCGAAAGTATTTTCTTGAGATTTCTTTACCGATGTTTGATCTGACTGTTTGTAGCTCTTTCACAGAATGGATAAAAACATTACAGTCCTCAAGACTGGAACTACAAACCATAAAAGACGCTTTTTCTCAGGTCAGCACATAACCACAGTGCTAGGGAAGAGACATGTCTTTTGGTTTCCACTTACGAGACCAATAGTGGCTACAACTCGTAAACAGCTATTTAAAGTACGAGATTAGTTGCGATTTCCACTTGCAACGACTTTCCTGGGCAGAAAACCGTAAATTTACGATCTTTTGTTAACCTCAAGCGATAATAACTCAGACTATTCAATGGAAATGAGAGGAAAAATCAAGTGAACTATGAGGCTTAATTCTGTGCACACCAGGAAGTAACTCGTCGATCACAGAGTTGCCAAACATACCTTGCCTTGTTGCCAAATCTCAGTTACATTACCAGCAGGTAGAAGACGAACCAATGTGATTCTACAGTGGGCTGGGAAGTGACCAGAGCTGGCGTCTCTAAGTCGTGGCTGCTACGGCCTGGAATACGTAATCCGTCTGATTCACATTTCTGTAACTAGGTTTAGGGATTGGAGCGTAGTTACTAATATTACTCAGAACTCACTGCAAACAAAGCATCATAAAACAGTAACTCTCATAGTTGTTTTTATATTTCTTTCGTAAGTGTACTAAAAACTTAGAAACACATTGACAGATGTTCTCGGCCAAGAAATCTCATGCTAAAATATTGTTGAAACAAACTGTTATTACTAATGTGACAGAAAGCGAAATATTTCGTAGATTCGCTTGAAATACACTCATTCCTTCAGCACCGAGAGGAAAGGGCCGATTAAAATTTTTTCGACACATGCTTTCGGTTGCCAGTCGTCGTATTGGTTAGTCTCGCGTTTAACCTAATGACTACAGTCGCAGTCAAGAATGAAGTACTCAGACTGCAGTCAAGACTTCCTCCGGGAGGTGTTTCAATCTAGAATGTTGCCAGATCGATCACATTTCCGGACATAGAATTCTGAAGGGAGCACAACTGTATTGTCTACATTACACGAACGAATCGGTGGTCCATTTTTTTTGGTCTAAGACTGTATATACAACACATATTGCACACTGAAGACCCACAAGAATTAAAAACGACAAAACTACAATCCTGGAAATTGAAATAAGAACACCGTGAATTCATTGTCCCAGGAAGGGGAAACTTTATTGACACATTCCTGGGGTCAGATATATCACATGATCACACTGACAGAAGCACAGGCACATAGACACAGGCAACAGAGCATGCACAATGTCGGCACTAGTACAGTGTATATCCACCTTTCGCAGCAATGCAGGCTCCTATTCTCCCATGGAGACGATCGTAGAGATGCTGGATGTAGTCCTGTGGACCGGCTTGCCATGCCATTTCCACCTGGCGCCTCAGTTGGACCAGCGTTCGTGCTGGACGTGCAGACCGCGTGAGACGACGCTTCATCCAGTCCCAAACATGCTCAATGGGGGACAGATCCGGAGATCTTGCTGGCCAGGGTAGTTGAGTTACACCTTCTAGAGCACGTTGGGTGGCACTGGATACATGCGGACGTGCATTGTCCTGTTGGAACAGCAAGTTCCCTTGCCGGTCTAGGAATGGTAGAACGATGGGTTCGATGACGGTTTGGATGTACCGTGCACTATTCAGTGTCACCTCGACGATCACCAGAGGTGTACGGCCAGTGTAGGAGATCGCTCCCCACACCATGATGCCGGGTGTTGGCCCTGTGTGCCTCGGTCGTATGCAGTCCTGATTGTGGCGCTCACCTGCACGGCGCCAAACACGCATACGACCATCATTGGCACGAAGGCAGAGGCGACTCTCATCGCTGAAGACGACACGTCTCCATTCGTCCCTCCATTCACGCTTGTCGCGACACCACTGGAGGTGGGCTGCACGATGTTGGTTCGTGAGCGGAAGACGACCTAACGGTGTGAGGGACCGTAGCCCAGCTTCATGGAGACGGTTGCGAATGGTCCTCGCCGATGCCCCAGGAGCAACAGTATCCCTAATTTGCTGGGAAGTGGCGGTGCGGTCCCCTACGGCACTGTGTAGGATCCTACGGTCTTGGCATGCATCCGTGCGTCGCTGCGGTCCGGTCCCAGGTCGACGGGCACGTGCACCTTCCGCCGACCACTGGCGACAACATCGATGTACTGTGGAGACCTCACGCCCCACGTGTTGAGCAATTCGGCAGTACGTCCACCCGGCCTCCAGGATGCCCACTATACGCCCTCGCTCAAAGTCCGTCAACTGCACATATGGTTCACGTCCACGCTGTCGCGGCATGCTACCAGTGTTAAAGACTCCGATGGAGCTCCGTATGCCACGGCAAACTGGCTGACACAGACGGCGGCGGTGCACAAATGCTGCGCAGCTAGCGCCATTCGACGGCCATCACCGCGGTTCCTGGTGTGTCCGCTGTGCCGTGCATGTGATCATTGCTTGTACAGCCCTCTCGCAGTGTCCGGAGTAAGTATGGTGAGTCTGACACACCGGTGTCAATGTGTTCTTTTTTCCATTTCCAGGAGTGTAGCTTATGAGAGCAACGGTAGCTACAGCATTTGAAGTATTCATGGTATTGTGTAAGTGTGTGTGAACCCTTCCAATGCCCACTCAAGGAAGACAAGGATACACAGTGTAGCTTCAATATTATAAATACCGCTTAGTTTGTAGATGAACTCAGACTTTGCTTGATAATCATTTTGAATATTCAGCAGTACTGTATCCATTGGTGTTAAACTCGTTTTCAACCAATGATTCCCACAGATACAGTAACACTACTTGTGATACCACTTAGGTAAAATACTTACGCATTGCTGTCAAACGAAAAGATCAACCTGACACAAACTGTGGGAAGTTTGTTTACCAACCTTTGTACCTGGATAAAGAGCTTTTCCTATTTGAGATAGCTGTGAAAGTTGCTGCATAAGATGATTTAAGAAGGAACTAAATTCCTTCAGCTACGACAATGTTTATTGAAATCGTCCTAACGATGCTAAATCGTGGTTTGTGAATCGTTTACTGGCCGTACTCTGCCGCATTTCGCTGATTGGAAGGCAAAAAAAAAGAGCTTACTGACAAATTTCACAGAAGAAGAAAGTGGACGAGATGTCTCCCGCTGAAAGGTCATGTTGTTTTATTTAAATGATTACAAAATCAGCTAAAACGAACAGTGAGGCTGTCAGTATAAGCTCATTACTGTTGGCAGTATGATGCACTGCCCAGGGTCTGTAATGATAAACGGCCTGTTTAGGTCAGGCATATTGTATACAGAAGTGGAAGAGAGAGCACCACTAAATTCTACAATCCGTATGCATTGAATACACACAGAAATTACTGTTTCAGTGTACTAATGGAGCCCAATAAGTGAATTGCGTATTTTCCGGTGCGAAAGAGCACTGGCAAACAGTCTTCGCTACATAAGGTTACTTACACTGTTGTCACTCTGAGCTAGAATTTATGGTCAGTGACTAAGCGTAAGGTCAATGAGTCGGATGAAGGTTTTGCAACTGTGAAATATTATCCTACATTATAGAAGTGAATATTACATTTGAACAAATATCGTGAAAATTTTGAACCTGGACAGCGGCAGTCTGCTCCTAAGTCGGGGATATTAATGCAGTTCCACTAAGTCCGTATTTGGTATCAATATTGTTCAGCTAAAAGTTAACGGTAACTACTCTGCCAAATAAGACTTGCAACATTATTTTACGTTATTTAGCCCCGACCCTCGGGCTCCGTGCTGTAGACACTGCTAAGTCAACAGTGTTTTTTCGTTGTCGCTCTCTTTCTGCCCCTTGTGAGCCTACTGACGTTGCTGTTTTCAGGGCTGGTATCAAGCTGGCTTTATACGCTACTGCGTGCCTGGTGGTTACAAAGATCTACGGCCGCAACCTACCACAGCGCCTGGACAACATATGAAGTTACATGTCAATTTCTTGAAGAGTAACTAGCGCTGTGGGACCACGTCTGGGGGCGTCGGCATTTACACAAGGCTCTCCCCTTATGGTTTATTTCATGTAACAATATCTCTTCTAGTTTCGTCTGCCCACAGCATCACCTCTACCTCCGTGCCTTGGAGGTCATGTCCTCCTTTCTCACAGCTTCAAGATAACATCACAGTAGTATGGAAAATTAATATACACTCCTGGAAATGGAAAAAAGAACACATTGACACCGGTGTGTCAGACCCACCATACTTGCTCCGGACACAGCGAGAGGGCTGTACAAGCAATGATCACACGCACGGCACAGCGGACACACCAGGAACCGCGGTGTTGGCCGTCGAATGGCGCTAGCTGCGCAGCATTTGTGCACCGCCGCCGTCAGTGTCAGCCAATTTCCCGTGGCATACGGAGCTCCATCGCAGTTTTTAACACTGGTAGCATGCCGCGACAGCGTGAACGTGAACCATATGTGCAGTTGACGGACTTTGAGCGAGGGCGTATAGTGGGCATGCGTGAGGCCGGGTGGACGAAACCGCCGAATTGCTCAACACGTGGGGCGTGTGGTCTCCACAGTACATCGATGTTGTCGCCAGTGGTCGGCGGAAGGTGCACGTGCCCGTCGACCTGGGACCGGACCGCAGCGACGCACGGATGCACGCCAAGACCGTAGGATCCTACGCACTGCCGTAGGGGACCGCACCGCAACGTCCCAGCAAATTAGGGACACTGTTGCTCCTGGGGTATCGGCGAGCACCATTCGCAACCGTCTCCATGAAGCTGGGCTACGGTCCCGCACACCGTTAGGCCGTCTTCCGCTCACGCCCCAACATCGTACAGCCCGCCTCCAGTGGTCTCGCGACAGGCGTGAATGGAGGGACGAATGGAGACGTGTCGTCTTCAGCGATGAGAGTCGCTTATGCCTTGGTGCCAATGATGGTCGTATGCGTGTTTGGCGCCGTGTAGGTGAGCGCCACAATCAGGACTGCATACGACCGAGGCACACAGGGCCAACACCCGGCATCATGGTGTTGGGAGCGACCTCCTACACTGGCCGTACACCTCTGGTGATCGTCGAGGGGACACTGAATAGTGCACGGTACATCCAAACCGTCATCGAACCCATCGTTCTACCATTCCTAGACCGGCAAGGGAACTTGCTGTTCCAACAGGACAATGCACGTCCGCATGTATCCCGTGCCACCCAACGTGCTCTAGAAGGTGTAAGTCAACTACCCTGACCAGCAAGATCTCCGGATCTGTCCCCCATTGAGCTTGTTTGGGACTGGATGAAGCGTCGTCTCACGCGGTCTGCACGTCCAGCACGAACGCTGGTCCAACTGAGGCGCCAGGTGGAAATGGCATGGCAATCCGTTCCACAGGACTACATCCAGCACCTCTACGATCGTCTCCATGGGAGAATAGGAGCCTGTATTGGTGCGAAAGATGGATATACACTGTACTAGTGCCTACATTGTGCATGCTCTGTTGCCTGTGTCTATGTGCCTGTGGTTCTGTCAGTGTGATCATGTGATGTATCTGACCCAAGGAATATGTCAATAAAGTTTCCCCTTCCTGGGACAATGAATTCACGGTGTTCTTATTTCAATTTCCAGGAGTGTATTTCACTTCCCCTTGTGGAAGAAATTAGTTGACAATCAATTGCTAAAAAAATTGTAAACTATCATCTGTTGTGCTTAAAATATCCTACCTCTAGAAATGATATTAATTATATCCATTTTTTTGCTAAACCTTCAGTCTATAAACAGTCCCTTAGTGTCTTCTCACAACAGAAAACACTTTTCACTGCGCACATAGTTTGGGGCGGCGGGTGGAAATAGTTGCTAATGAAATGAATAATGACAAAAATGTTTTGTTTGTCTTTCCCGGTACATGCACCATTTGTGGGGCGGCGGGTGGAAATATTGTTATTAAAATGTTCCTATGATTTATTTAATGCTGTTGTTTGCCATTCTCAACACTGGCTCTCAAACTACAGTATTGGCAACCAGAAAGTGATTAGCAAAACATGAAGACTGTAATTAGAATTCCTGGTGCCCACTTCATCTGAGAAATACACTTATAGCTACAGCCTATAGCTCTGAGGAATTAGGATATTGTCTGGGATTCATAATCAAAAACGATTCACTCTAAAATGTTCACTATATTCTGAAAGTCACAGACCAAAAAGAATCCACACAATCCAACTACCAGAGAAGTTCAGAGTCAAATGCACTAATGCAACTATAACTGTTGAAATTTAATGTTTAAGTGAATGCTCGCCATAATTTGATGATAATGTTCATCAAACGTCCCGCTAAATAATGGTCGAATGTCTGTCCCGCGGCGGCACGCAGCAATACGACATACGCAAACTAAAGGTAGATCATTAAAATAATCCCAGAATTAACACTTCACTCGAAAACGATTTCATGGTTACGTGTATCCCGAGTAACTTATTACGGCACCCGAGGCTGTTTATAGCAATGATACCGAAGCGACATGACTCCCGGCACAGATGGTGCACTGATCAACGTCTGGAGAGAACTGGGGCTTTTTTTTCTCGCTCAGCGTTCTTATATATAAAGCCGCGGAGCGGACGGCTGAGGGAACGCCTGATTAAATCCGCTCTCCCGACTAACCGCTGGGCTCGTAATGCACCACTTTAAGTTATCAAATAAATCATTGCTTCCTTTGCTGATGGCAGATGAAGCTCTCAATTTAAATGTGCAATCAGCACACACGTAAGTAACCATAATAAATGTCTGACATGGCTCAGTCAAATATTTTGGGCGTGAGAATTAATTTAATTACACTACACGTAGGAGACGAGCTCTGAACTTGCCCTTTGGAGATACGCTATCGCTATAGTTTTATAGTTGTTCTGTTGAAACGTCTCACATCTTTATGATTATAGCCCATCTCCCTTTCATTTAAATTTAAACATCCTAGCTTTATTTATTTGTCTACTTAATCTATCGTGCTTCCTTAATTCTGAAGACAAAAACCAGAAAATCATGAATTTCAACAAAGATTTTAATTTATGAGATCCAGAGTACTATTTCTACTATATTATTATGCAAAAGGAATCTAAATATAAATTATTAAGTTTCTAGCTCTTTTCTGTTGTGCCAATGATTTTTACAGAAAAACGTCCTAATTTCGAAAATGGTTCAAGTTATTGAACTGATAGTCAACACACATTGATTTAGTGTTACTTCTGACATGCTAGAATGCTGGCTGGTACACAATGGAAAGACTGATATGAATTTTATACAGCGAGAGTAGGCTGCTTCCCTACAATAGGTCATCACCATAAAATGGTTCTCTTTCGTTAAATATACTTTACATGAAAACACCGTTGTCACAGATTGTTTTACAAAATGTTCACCTTAAAAATACATCACATGTACATATACATCCAAAATTTAATACATTTACTTACTTAATTGCTATCTTTGGTTAACTGTTTTTCTTTATTCCAAAACTTCTTTTTTCATCAGAGATACACAAAAAACAGAAGTTGAATGTTACATTTAATATATGCAATGTCAAAACAGTATACATTTTTACATTATTCAGTTTACATAGAGTGACATGAATCACAATATTGGTTTATTATGTACTAAGGGGGTTTTGTTCAGTGTCTTTTTTTTAATCTATGATCCCTACATGGAACTGGCATCGGTAACCGGATATTTCCTTCATTTTGTGCTGAAGTAGCAGAGTCCTCATTTCGCTCGTCAGTACTCCGACTGTTGTTTTGGAGGGGTCGTCTACTCCGGATGCGTGTTATTTCTGATCGTTCGCACATATTTACTATTGTTGTTTGCACACATATTCGGCCACAGCAGTTATCTCCAACGCCTTTCCACAGTATTTGAAACAATCTCGGAAACATTTGCAATTTTGGTACAAACAACATTTAAACAAAATAGTCATAATACAACCCCTAGGTAAGACCAGAACGAATAATGATACCAAGAGATTTCCAATAAACAGTCAACCCTTCCTCTTTTGGGGCAATGAACAACCATTGATCCTGACTCAAGGGAATCCATATACACTTATTCAATTTCACACACTTTTGAATGCAATCGCTAGGAATTTTCCTTATGGGTTGGAAAATTCTACCTTCACCCATTTCATGATCGTACGTGGACATTAAAACAAACTTTTGTTAAAAAAAATTTCGAACACGATCTATTTCCTTACACAGTCTAGAACCGCGCGACCCCTTCGACCACAGGTGCGAATCCTGCATCAGGCATCGATGTGTATGATGTCTTTAGGTTAGTTAGATTTAAGTAGTTCTAAGTTCTAGGAGACTAATGACCTCAGATGTTAAGTTCCATAGTGCTCAGAGCCATTTGAACCATTTCTTGACTTCTTGTTAATAAAGGCCTGGGGGATCAACTTTAACGTGTTGCTTATTGAAATACTAGCCATAGCCAGTCCGCTTTCATTATCGGCACAGTTAAGGGTCGTCATGACTCACTGTGTCTGCAATGCGACGTGTTGAGTAGCTGGCGCTGCGCTGTTCTGGTACGTACAGATGCGTGCCGACGTTGCTGTCTCTGGAGCCGAGTTGCCATCGCCTTTCTGGCGCTGCGCCATCTCGGGCAGGGCGTGGCGTCGCGTAGCCCGCAGCCGCTGAAGCCGCTGCTGAAGGTGACTGCTGACGCCTGAAGGACGCGTCTCCGTGCTGTCCTGGCTCGGGTCGTGGGTGCGATGCCCTGCCGGTCCTCCCAGGACCGCGACAAGGCCCCGTCTCGTTGGCGCTTCGCTGCCCCCGCGACGTCCGCGGTGTCGCAGTCGTGAAGACAGGCTGCCCTGGCCCCGTCTTCCAGCGTCCGGCTTCCACGTCCGGCCTCTTCTTTCTTCTGTTCTTATCGCTCCGTCTGCTCTCACTGGAGTGCCAGTGCTGCGTCTAACAGAGTCTCAAAGCCGTGAGTCCTGTCAAGACCTCGGGATGAGAAGGAATGATGTGTCTACCTATCTCAAAATTCAGTTAAACCGAAAATAACCCCACAACTGGCACAAAAATATTGTTCCTATGTCATATCCAGACATAGGTGGGAGAGGGTCAGTCTGCGCTGGTCAGTCTGCGCTCCCGAGCGGTACAGAGTAGAAGGGAGAAGGACAATTCACAGTGAAGGTATTTATTGTTTTCTTCTATCTGAGCCAACACTGGTACAGGCATTTACTAGAAATGCAGGTGGTGAGACTCGGTAGGTAGTTCGTTGTGGAGACTCTTGGACAAACGGGGTTTTCAAATAGTTGTTTATTCCAGACAGGACTCACTAATACACTGGTGGCTAATTCCAGGGTTAGAAAAAGCATGAATAACACTGTTTTAAGAGATCAGTGTATAAGTCAGAAGTCCTAGGGGTGGGTGCTATCCACAGCAGCAGACACTAGCAGCATTTTAAGGCAACAACTTAACTGCAAAACGAAACGCACTGAATGCGGCACTGTTCACTGAGGCACTCCAAGTGAGAGAGAAGACTTACGGGGGGCTGGACTGAGGCTGGAATTGATGGGCGCGGATTCGGCGCCCAGATCGTCTGACTGAGAATCCCGCCAAAATGCGGAATCTAAGGGATTTGAGGATACTGTTTTTCCCACTTAAAGCAACCTAGCCAATCCCGTAGGTCTCTTGTAGGTGCCTGCCAATCACGGTTTAGTTAGGTCCCCTCTCTTGCTCCTATGGCGGGGACGTTATTGCAGTTTCACTAACTAAGTCCGTATTTGGTATCAATATTGTTCAGCTGAAAGCTAAACGTAACTGCTCTGCCAAATAAGACTCGCAACATTATTATCCGTCATTTAGCCCCGCCCCTCGGGTTCCACCGAGTAGGGTCTGCAAGGTCAACAGTTTCTTTTTTTTTGCGTTTTCGTTCTCTTTATAACCCTTGTGAGCCTACTGACGTTGCTGTTCTCAGGGCTGGTATCAAGCTGGCTTCATACGCTACTACGTGAATGTTGGTTACAAAGTTCTACGGTCGCAACCTATCACAGCGTCTGGACTACATATAAAGTTACATGTTAATTCCTTGAAGAGTCACTAACACCCTGGGACCGCTTCTGGGAGCGTCTGAATTTTCGCAAGGGTCTCCCCTTACGGTTTACTTCATGTAACAATATCTCTCCCAGTTTAGTCTGCCCTCTGCATCGTCTCTACTTCCGCGCCTTGGAACGCCTGTCCTTTCTCACAGCTTCGAGATAACGCTACAACAGCAAGGAATAGTCAATATATTACAAATTGTTAAAAGTGGGTACTAATTTTTTGTGGTCAGAAGAGTGCCAGCGTTCTTTGGAGGAATGAAAAAAGGTTTTAACATCGAGTCCGATATTGGTATTTCCGGATTTTAACAGAGAATTTATTTATCGTGTGCTGCATGAAGCCATACACTGGAATTTGTGTTGCCACAAGAAATAGAAGCCATAGAACATCCGGAAACCAGTGCAACAAGGCAACTAAATTTTTTGGAAATATATTATTCGACAATGTAGAGAGAGATGTTAAGACTTATTTATGCAACAACATATTTCAAATGTTATCTGTACAGTAAAAAGTTTACAGTATTAACGAATCATGCGGCATTAAAATGGCTGTTAGGATTAAAGAATACTTCCAGTAGATTGTCAGATTGGACTGTAAGACTAAGTGAATTTGATTTTGATGTTATGCATAAAACTTGGGAAGAACCACAGAAATGTGGGCAGCTTAGGTAGAAAAGTAGCAGTATTGCATACTGGGGGTAATAAGCTTATGGATGGCAAGTTCCACAAACAGCGGATGAAGAATTAAGCAGTATTTTAAAAAGTCATAATTTTGTATGGAGGATGGGATCCTATGCAGAGAAACCAAGTTGGGGCCGCAAAAGAAGCTAAGGAATAGAGTGCTACAAGAAGATCATAATCACATATTAGTCGGTCATAGAGGTTGCAGATCGACCAGCAGAAGAGTAGTGGAAAAGTAGTGATAGAGGAACAGGCAGACAGACGTTTCGGAACTGCATACAGTGCACACTGAGAGCGGATTTGTGTCCAACGAGAGTTACTGAAGCATAAGGTTTTTCTAGGGATTGATGTTTTAGGTTCATTTAATAAAACATCTGCAGGGAATAAGTACGTACTCACAATCATAAATCAGTTTTCACTACACTTGGAAACGGCCACAATGCCAAACGTGTAGACCGAAACAGTGGCACAAGCTCTTTTGAGTAATAGGATATTGAATTTTGGATTGCCTGGAACAATAACAACAGACGCAGGGAACGAACTCCATGTCAGATCTATTCAAGGATTTGCGTAAGTTACTGAATGTGAAGAAGCTAAGAATGAGCTCTCGCCATCGACAAGTCAATGGAAGAAGTGAAAGAGTGCATAGGACGATCAGGAACATGCTTGGATACTGCAATGACTCACATCAAACCAACTAGAATGTCTATTTGGAGTACATCGTCTCCATCTACAATTTAAAGCAGCATACGAATCCAGGATTATGGTTATATGAAATAGCATATGGAGGTAAAACGACATCACCATTTGACGTATTGAAAGCGAAGAAAGGGAAGACTAGAGAGTCATACAGAGAGAATGACACAGTATAAGTTTGATCCGCGGGTGACGCTGTCAACTTCATATTCGCCTAAGGGAAAGACAAAGAAGTTTTTTTGCAAAGTATCAGCGGCCATACCAAGTGATAGGCACTCCGTCACCAGTAAACGTCAATATTCAGTTGTCGAGGAGGCCGATAATTGTGTGTGCAGAGTGGTTGAAAGCTTTTCGAGAGAGTGCGGAAGTTAAATCAGGGATAGGAATGTGAACCAAAAAGGGAGAGTGAGGCGAAAGGTATCAGAAGAGGAAAAAAGAAGTTGTGAAAGAAACAGTAATGAGGAACCTGTATAGATTAAGCCCTAGGAAACAGAGATTAACTTTTTTTTAAGGTTATGTATACATTCAGTGCACATAGTAGGAGCAGCAAAGAATTAAAGGAGGAGGGTATTAATAGATACTCCTTCTCATAGACGAGATTTAGAGAAGGATTTATTGAATAAGACACGACTACTACAACTCACCTGGAAAGTAAAGCAGTATGCCAGAGCTGCAGAAGAGGCACTTAATCAAAATACCAGGGAACTACAAATTGAACTAGAAGTCTTTCATAGGGATGTACCAATGACAAAGTGCTAGCAGTTCGTAGGAGTTGGTGTTTGGGAAGCACAAGGGAAAGGGAGAGAAATATAGGAGGCTATGTAGCAGGCTGTAATGGGTCAGTTAGGGGTAAATATGCTGTCGGTAGAGCAGTATTTAAAGGGTCTAATAAAAGTTCAGAAGGAACTACAACCGTAGTTGAGGTTCGTTTTAGAATCCAAGCGCAAAATCTCACTCTTTTATTTCAAGATGAACACAGCATCAGTGAGAACGGATGAAGCGAAATTTTATATTTCCGTTTCTATACCAGTAACAGGGACACAAGCACATTGTTGGTGCTACATAGTTCATGCAAATCCTGTAACGCGGAGAACATTGAAGTAATTTGTAAGAGTAAAAACGCAGTAACTGCTGTTTATTACAAACAAAAGATAAGAATTTTTGAAAATGTGAACGATATTCCTCCACTTATGGCGTCTGCTATATATATTTCGAAAGAAAAACATCCAAAAAACGGCAAGAACATCACATCATAATGATTCCAGTAATGAACATTTACTTAGATCAAGGACTATGGTATGAAGACTAGCATCTCCAAAACGAAAGTAATGTCAGTGGGAAAGAAATATAAACGAATTGAGTGCCAAATAGGAGCAACAAAGTTAGAACAGGTGGACGGTTTCTAGTACTTAGGATGCATATTCTCACATGATGGCAACATAGTGAAAGAACTGGAAGCTAGGTGTAGCAAACCTAATGCAGTGAGCGCTCAGCTACGATTTACTCTCTTCTGCAAGAAGGAAGTCAGTACCAAGACTAAGTTATCTGTCCACCGTAAATCTTTCGACCAACTTTGTTGTATGAGAGCGAAAGCTGGGTGGATTCAGGTTACCTTATCAACAAGGTCGAGGTTACGGATATGAAAGTAGCTAGGATGATTGCAGGTACTAGTACATGGGAACAATGGCAGGAGGGTGTCCACAATGAGGAAATCAAAGAAAAACTGGGAATGAACTCTATAGATGTAGCAGGGCAAACAGGCTTAGATGGTGGGGTCTTGTTACACGCATGGGAGAAACAAGGTTACCCAAGAGACTCATGGGTTCAGCAGTAGAGGATAGGAGGAGTCGGGGCAGACCAAGGAGAAGGTACCTGGATTCGGTTAAGAATGATTTTGAAGTAATAGGTTTAACATCAGAAGAGCCACCAATGTTAGCACCGAATAGGGGACCATGGAGGAATTTTATACGGGGGCTATACTCCAGACTGAACGCTGAGAGGCATAATCAGTCTTAAATGATGATGATGGTGATGATGATGATGATGACGAGATTTGTATAAGTCTAATTCTGTAAATACCACTGTGAAATGTATAGTATTAATGGTGATTTTATTATGAAAATTAATTTTATCAACAACTCAAATCCATTTTGTCATTTTAAGTCTCTATTTTTGTACTGCATTGAGGGTTACTTTATTTAATTTTCGGTGAGAATCTTGATACGGATATTTTAAGTGTACAGATTGTTAAAATTGAAGACTTGATGTTGTTGTTGTGGTCTTCAGTCCTGAGACTGGTTTGATGCAGCTCTCCATACTACTCTATCCTGTGAAAGCTTCTTCATCTCCCAGTACCTACTGCAGAATACATCCTTCTGAATCTGCTAAGACTTGAAGACTTGATGTTGTTGTTGTGGTCTTCAGTCCTGAGACTGGTTTGATGCAGCTCTCCATACTACTCTATCCTGTGAAAGCTTCTTCATCTCCCAGTACCTACTGCAGAATACATCCTTCTGAATCTGCTAAGTGTACTCATCTCTTCGTCTCACTCTACGATTTTTATCCTCTACGCTGCCCTCCAATACTAAATTGTTGATCACTTGATGCCTGAGAACATGTCCTACCGACAGACCCCTTCTTCTAGTCAAGTTGTGCCACATACTCCTCTTCTCCCCAATTCTGTTCAATACCTCCCCATTAGTTATGCGATCTACCCATCTAATCTTCAGCATTTTTCTGTAGTACCACATTTCGAAAGCTTCTATTCTCTTCTTGTCTAAACTATTTGTCGTCCATATTTCACTTCCATACATGGCTACACTCCATACAAATACTTTCAGAAACGACTTCCTGACACTTAAATCAATCCTCAATGTTAACAAATTTCTCTTCTTCAGAAATGCTTTGCTCGCCATTGCCAGTCTACATTTGATATCCTCTCTACTTCGACCATCATCAGTTAGTTTGCTCCCCAAATAGCAAAACTCCTTTACTACTTTAAGTGTCTCATTTCCTAATCTAATCTAATTCACCTGACTTAATTCGACTAAATTCCGTTATCCTCGTTTTGCTTTTCTTGATGTTCATCTTATACCCTTCTTCCACGACACTGTCCATTCCATTCAACTGCTCTTCCAAGTCCTTTGCTGTCTCTGACATAATTACAATGTCATCGGCGTACCTCAAAGTTTTTATTTCTTCTCCATGGATTTTAGTGCCTACTCCGAGCTTTTCTTTTGTTTCTTTTACTGCTTGCTCAATGCACAGATTGAGTAGCATCGTGGATAGGCTACAACCCTGTCTCGCTCCCTTCCAAACTACTTCTTCCCTTTCATTTCCCTCGACTCTTATAGCTGCCATCTGCTTTCTGTACAAATTGTAAGTAACCTTTCACTCCCTGTATTTTTCCCCTGCCACCTTCGGAATTTGAAAGAGAGTATTCCAGTCAACATTGTCAAAAGCTTTCTCTAAGTCTACAAATGCTAGAAATGTAGGTTTGTCCTTCCTTAATATAGCTTCTAAGGTAAGTCGTAGTGACAGTTTTGCCTCCTGTGCTCCAACATTTCTATGGAATCCAAACTGATCTTCCCCAAGGTCGGCATCTACCAGTTTTTCCATTCGTCTGTAAAGAATTCGCGTTAGTATTTCGCAACTGTGACTTATTAAACTGATAGTTCGGTAATTTTCACATCTGCCAACACCTGTTTTCTTTGGGATTGGAATTAATATATTCTTCTCGAAGTCTGAGGGAATTTCGCGTGTCTCATACATCTTGGTCACCAGATGTTAGAGGTTTGTCAGGAATGGCTCACTCAAGGCTGTCAGTAGGTATAAAGGAATGTTGTTTACTCCTGGGGCCTTGTTTCGACTTAGGTCTTTCAGTGCTCTGTCAAACTCTTCACGCAGTATCATATCTCCCATTTCATCATCATCTACATCCTCTTCCATTTCCATAATACTGTCCTCAAGAACATCGCCCCTGTATAGACCCTCTATATACTCCTTCCACCTTTCTGCTTTCCCTTCTTTGCTTAGAATTGGGTTTCCATCTGAGCTCTTGATATACATGCAAGTGGTTCTCTTTTCTCCAAAGGTCTCTTTAATTTTCCTGTAGGCAGTATCTATCTTACCCCTCGTGATATAAGCCTCTATATCCTTAAATGTGTCCTCTAGCCGTCCCTACGTAGCCATTTTGCACTTCCTGTCGATCTTGGTTTTGAGACGTTTATATTCCTTTTTGCCTGCATTATTTACTGCAAATATGTATTTTCTCCTTTCATCAATTAAATTCAGTATCTCTTCTGTTATCTGAGGATTTCTACTAGCCCTTTTCTTTTTGTCTGCTTGATTCTCTGGTGCCTTCACTATTTCATCCCTCAAAGCTACACATTCTTCTTCTACAGTTTTTCTTTCACCCATACCTGTCAATTGTTCCCTTATGCTCTCCCTGAAACTCTGTACAACCTCTGGTTCTTTCCGTTTATCCAAGTCCCATCTCCTTAAATTCCCACCTTTTTGCAGTTTCTTCAGTTTTAATCTACAGTTCATAAACAATAGATCAGAGACCACATCTGCCCCTGCAAATGTTTTACAATTTAAAATCTAGTTCCTAAATGTAATCTATCTGAAACTTTCTAGTATCTCCAGGGTTCTTCCATGTATACAGCCTTCTTTTATGATTCTTGAACCAAGTGTTGGCTATGATTAAGTTATGCTCTGTGCAAAATTCTACCATGCGGCTTCCTCTTTCATTTCTTAGCCCAAAGCCATAATCTCCTACTACGTTTCCTTCTCTTCCTTTTCCTACTGTCGAATTCCAGTCACCCATGAGTATTAAATTTTCGTCTCCCTTCACTACCTGAATAATTTCTTTTATCTCATCATACATATCATCAATTTCTTCATCATCTGCAGAGATAGTTGGCATATAAACTTGTACAATTGTAGTAGACAGGGGCTTCGTGTCTATCTTGGCCACAATAATGCGTTCACTATGATGTTTGTAGTAGCTTACCCGCACCCCTACTTTTTTTATTCATAATTAAACCTACTCCTGCATTACCCATATTTGATCTTGTATTAATAACCCTGTATTCACCTGAACAAAAGTCTTGATCCCCTTGCCACGAACTTCACTAATTCCCACTATGTCTAACTTAAAGCTATGAATTTCCCTTTTTAAATTTTATAACCTACCGGCTCGGTTAAGGAATCTGACATTCCATGCTCCGATCCATAGAACGCCAGTTTTCTTTCATCTGATAATGACGTCCTCTTGAGCAGTCCCCGCCCAGATATCCGAATGGGGGACTATTTTACCTCTGTAATATTTTACCCGAGAGGACGCCAACATCATTTAATCATACAGTAAAGCTGCATGCCCTCGGGGAAAAGTACGGCCGTAGTTTCCCCTTGCTTTCAGCCGTTTGCAGTACCAGCACAGCAAGGCTGTTTTAGTTAGTGTTACAAGGCCACATCAGTCAATCATACAGACTGTTGCCCCTTCAACTACTGAAAAGGTTGATGCCCTTTTCAGGAACCACACGTTATTCTGGCCTCTCAACAGATACCCCTCCGTTGTGGTTGCACCTACAGTACGGCTATGTGTATTGTTGAGCCACGGAAGCCTCCCCACCAATGGCAAGGTCCATGGTTCATGGGGGGATTGAAGAGTTATGAGGCAAAATTTAACATTCATAGTTAGTTGTTGCATTAGAAGTGTGTGAATTTGGGGATGCGTTTTTTTTTACCCAAGAACTTATGATTATATTTATTGTTTCAATATGACATTGCTGAGAAAACAACTTACATTTGTCTTATTACTGAAGTGCACTACTTACTAGTAGTGTTGTATTAACAAGCACTGAAGCAAAAATATGTGAATAAATAACAGTGCACCATAATGTAATGAAATTATATTAAAAAATGTACAAAAATATATTCAGTTCAACTCAAAGTCACAGCCACAATTTATTATTATCTGTGAACAAAGAAAGACACCAAAAGTAACAATCAGATCAACATTATTTAAACAGCTAAAACTTACTGTAATACTTGAGACAGCAACCATTATTACATTGCAAGAACAAGAACAATACAACATACATATTATTCATGATTTATTAAATAAAAATTACTACTAAATGTGATGATCAAACATAAGCTGATGGAAAAAATTATAACCCCTAAAAGTAATTAATGTAGGCTATTGACATTTCAGGAATACATATATCTAGATAGCATATTTTTTAATATTGCAAGATCACAGGTTAATGTAAGTGCAAACAAAATCCATTGGAGATATGAAATGCTACTATATTAATAACCACCTTAACCGCCTAATTGTTGAATTCAAGCAAGCAAACATGCCCACATTGTGTTGTACAGGTCTCAGTTGCCAGTCTCTGGGATGGAGTTCGATTCCTGTTGAACTTGGTCGATCAACACAGGGTTGGTTATTACTATTTTACGTGACACTGGAGTTGTGGTCCAATAATGTCCAATATGTGATCGACTGGAGACAGATCTGCTGATAGTGCACAACAAGGCAACATGTCAACACACTGCAGGGCACATTGGATAGCAACAGCGCTATGTGAGCGAGCGTTATCCTGTTGGAAGACACTCCTTGAAACGCTATACATGAATGGCAGCACAACAAATCAACTCAACAGACTGACGTACAGATTTGCAGTTATGTGGTGTGTGATAACCATGAGAGCGCTCTTGCTCTCATACGAAAATAAATCCTTGGCCATAACTCCAGCTGTAGGTCCTGTGTGTCTAACAAGCAGACAGGCTGGTTGCAGGCACTCAGCTGGCCACCTTCTAACCAACACAAAGCTATCACTGGCACCAGGACAGAAGCAGCTCTCATCAGAAAACACAAGAGACCTGCACCCTGCTCTCCGATGAGCTATCACTGACACCGCTGATGTGGCAAATGGTGGTGATCTGGGGTCAGGGAAACGCATGCTACAGGGCAGCTGGGTCGAAGCTGTCACTGAAGCAGCCGATTTGTAACTGTTCGTTGTGTCAATGTGGTGCTAAATGGTGCTCGTATTTCTACTGCAGATGCAGTACGATGACCCAGAGCCATACGCCAAACATGATCGTCTCTTCTCTCATTAGTGCCACATGGCAAAATGGAGCCCAGTCTACTTACGACCATACATTCCCATGACCACCGATATCACCAATCATGTACAGTGGCAAAATCCCTGCCAAGTCTTTCAGCAATATTACAGAAGGAACATCCAGCTTCTCATAGAGCTGTCACATGACGTTGTTCAAACTCAGTGGTGTATTGGTAACATTGTCTTTGTCGCTTTAAAAGCAGTCTTGACTAAGATAAGCTCAGAACGTCCAGCCTCAAAGGTAAGTTACAATCAAGGCCAATACACCGAGTACTTGAAACAAATCTGATATGGATTTTCGTAGTGGTGCTACTAACGCCACTCTTATGTGACTGGCGCGAAAGGTGTATAGACATCATCTTTCAGATGAGGAAACAAGCCTACCAACTTTCATTTTTGTCGTACAACTCTTTCTTGGTGTCGCGATTTTTTTCAGTCAGTGTACTATGATAGTCTAACAAAAACAAAAAAAAATAACATATTGAGACGTTTACCTCAATACATACAGAATATACGCAGAACTAATCCAATAATCCAACATGGGAAATATAGTGATTCTCTTGTACATGCCCTATGAGCAGAAAATACATCTCATATATTGCGTGGCTGCACAGAAAACCGTTCAGAGAACTAGGTCTATATAATACATAAGGGATCCCAATAAATAAAAGATTGTAAACACGCCCACTGATATTATAACATAAGCTAATCACGGCCAAACAACCCATAAAATCAATACAAACTTACATGCTCATGGGTTAAGCTTGTCACTGATATGTGCACTCACACATTGAGATAACCGGACTTCCACACACTGACATTATAAAAAGAGACAGTACAAAGTGCCTGCAGGTGCAGACGTAAGTTCGTACATGATATGTCCCCCTTATTCAAAGATTCTGACTTATCAATACTGCCTTCATGCACATACAGAACACCACAATTAAACTGTCATGTGGTGGTCAATGTACTAGGACGAGTGCACCGTGGCTAGCATCTCGTGGGAAGGCTGTAACCTAGTAACCCTGCTATCATCATATCTAAGATGTCGTGAAAAAGCACCATCGCCAACACACTAAAACCGCCCGTTAACAAAAGATACACTATTGTTATATATAGCAACACTAACAGTAAACCAATTGCACCACTAACAGATGTGATAAAAAGTAAGTGGGCATACCACCTACAATGCCAATAATAGAATCTGATACCACCACATAACAGCACTAGTAATAGCAGTAACACCACTGATAAGGTTACATACCACAATGTATCAAGACAGACATAAGATTGTACCCAATATGAGCTTTCAGAAAGCTAATGCCTCTAGGACCAACGCCTTAAATGAAATTTTCAAAAACACCAACATATTAAGATCACTGCTACAATGGCAATATCAACTGAAATGCAACTAACAACCACATATTAGGAATCAATGTATGAAACGAGAACCTTCGGCAAGTAAGCCTGTAAGCAACAAATGCATAATATAAGAACTAATCAACTGTCCTGAGGCGAACGAGTTCAAACCCACTGTAATACCCTCTACACTTATTTAATTCACGATGAGCAAAGCACTCGAACTATACATCAATAACACAGCTTAAAAAGCCAGTGGCTTTCAACTGTCCATATAATTGCACATCAACATATATGAGTCCTTAAGTGGGAGCTCCAGAAAAAAAAGTCATGGCGGAAGTAAATGGAAAATATATAAGAATATAAATATAAAGGCAAAACACTGAGATTCTTTACCTTTTACTGAAAATAAGGTTCGTCTACTGGGACACACTACCTCAAAAATATTATATACAGATACTAAGCATTCCATAAAACCTTAACACAGTTTCTCTGGACGCTTGATTTTACATTTCATGATTACAATTTCTTCCAAGATGTCAGTGTTCGGCCTATAGGACCCTTGTGCTAGATATCTGAACCTTCGCTAACAACCTGTAAGTTCTGTTTATTAAACACTAAGTGGAAGTAAACGACTGACAGGATTATCCATTTCATCGTGCTCCCTACATCTGATATGGAAGCTTCACTCATTTGGCCTGCGCATCTCGTTTGTCATGATCTATAAACCACTGCCCACTTTTCTTGGATATTAAATACGCAGTTATTACATTTAAGTCTCTCATCCACCGACCCATCTAATCTGGAACTTGTCGACGTTAATATACTTTCCAATATCTCTCCTTCTTATCGTCCACATTCTACTTAAGGATCCCTTTTTCGTACCCCCTCTTTCAATATTGAGTTCTATTTGTTAACCATCTCCCAAGGATAATCTTTCATGTGGGCCATATATATAATGGTATCTAGTTCTCTCCTTGTCTCTCTATTGCTCAACGGAATATCCTGCACTCTATAGAGGATTGCTCTAAAGGCAACATGTTTAAGGTACGTGGGATGTCCAGAAGAACTTTGTGTCAAATTATCTGTTGTGGTGGTCATATCATAAATACTGAACAGAATTTTTCTTTCTTTCAGAGAGACGTTTAAATCCAAATAGGATGGCTTATCTTCCTATGATAATACGACAGTAAGTTTAATATAATGATTTTGGCTATTAACTACCTTACACACTTCATCTACCTGACCATTATTACCATAAAAATCGCAATTATATCATTAGTATACACCTTGTAGCCCACTGCCTTCTCCTTGAACGTGGTTGGACATTAAGGAATCTTTGTTCGAAAAGGGGCATGTGAGGCGGTGGCTGTGGGGGAGCCCTCGGCCAACCCCATATTTCATTCGTAAGTTTGTTCCCCTAATTAGAAATAGGACTACCAATTATAGTTTCGTAAGATCAGAAATGTTCGCAGTCGTCTTGGACAGTAGTGCCTCCAAATTTTTTATTCTATTCTGAATATCGGTTGAGATTTTATATGTCATGCATAGCACTTGGTGAACCTTCCGGCTCTTCTGAGACAAGCTGCGACCCTCTGCTACTAGAGGGTTCCTAATTGTAGCGTGTAACATGACAGCATGCAACACAACTATGTCAATGTATGAAGATCCCTAAGAAACAGGAAATACGAATTCCAAGAGTTTGCCCACACATGAAGCATCCTCACATGGAGCATTCTCTTCTTCAGCATTACACTGCCAGACCACATACGAGGACTGAGGCATCTGGAATAATCCGACGCCTGGAGCTCACACTAGTTTCCTCTTTCACAATGGGGTGTGATAATATTTTAATTTTTTTAAAATTTCGTTCTTTATACAGCCAAACTGTATTTCACTACAGAGCCATGCTTAAGCAGGGATTGCTGATTTGGTACCACTTACCACTGACTATGATCACCAGCTCACACTTTGCTCACGTTTATACCATTCTGACAGCGAGAATGGTATCAAGGCGATGCTTAGGTGAAGCGTTGCTGCAAGGGAACTCTTTTAGAAAACCCTCCAGCAACAAATCAGAGAACTGCAAATGGTAATGTGGGGTCTGACCTGACTCGCTCTTGGCAGCTAGCATCCGACTGGATCGACCATCCCTCTCTTGAACAATAGGCCCTGTTTGTCGTCTCACAAGCACCACTTGTATCCGTTAGACGTTGATTTCAGAAATAAAATTCAAACAGTTGTTTTGAAACACAATCAACTTGTCATTTTTGAAAAATTCTCTCGATTTTTATGGATTCCCAGAAGGCCACATCCTAAAATTGCCTTGCCCTCACCAATTCCTGTCCGAAGAAGTCATCTGCAGGATTCGAATACACTGTCCATTTCGGCATACTGATATTTTGTTTTGCAAATGGATGCCACGTCTCTGTTATCGAGTTTGTTGCAGGTCGTTAGCGCATAGTAACCAAACAGCGTCCTATACACGTCATGAGTTAGGCCAGACTTCGCTGTGAATCGTTTTCCCAATTTTTCTTGTCATTCAGATGTGTCTACATATGCCGCGCTGCGTGAACACTCGCGTGGACCGCTACCCCCCAACGTTCCGGCCACAGAGGCACATCCTCTACGCCGCACTGCCACCACATCGTTGTGGGTGCCAGCCCCGCCCGAGCCACCGCCTCCGTCGCTGCGCCTTCATTCAGCGAGAGCTCCAGTGACCACATTTTAGAGGGTCCTGGTCGTCTTTAGTGCCGTCAACATGCCGTTACTGACGTCGATGCCGTCGCTGGCGCTCCTTTCCCAGCCGAGAAATCAAAGTAAGTCCCGCTAGCCATGCTTGTCTACACTCTGTCGCCGCTTCTCAGCGAGCTGCCTTCGTTGTAAATCGTTGTAGGTAGGACCTAATTTCATTCGAATGTTGTGACACCATTCTTGTCAAAGTTACGTGGTTTTCAAGCAACTGTTTTTACTTCTGGAGGGATTCGTCTTCAAGAGCGACCAAAGTAGCAGCTGCTGGGAATGGCAACACGGACCCTTTCCATACGCAGGCTGAACATATCAATATACTTACCTGTCACAATTTACTGTTGCAGGAATAATGTGAAGAACTGGCGCGAAGGGATGAAACTGAGCACAGAGCCTGTCGGACAGCTGCAAGTTTTTGAGGAACCCCTACAGCGTCTGTAGCAACTATTGCAAGCAGCTCCCCTGCAGTCTCTTTCACGCCTACATTTTCGGGAAAGCAGATTGGAAGTGTTACTACTTTCTTATAGAATATTCACGATCTGTGGCATCTTTAGACTTAGCCGAATGGAGTTTTGCTAAACATACTGAGGTTAAAGTTGTCAGATGACAGATGTAAGTAGTTGAATATGTTTTTGCATTATAAGATGCAATAAAATTTGAAGCAATTCAGTTCAATACAATTTAGTTCATTCCTAAGATTTTTAGATCTGTTTTCTGGAAACTCTAAACAGGTCGTACATATTCGTTAATAATGGTGACACACAATGTTTCATATTATATATGTAGTAGTAAATAATGTTAACAGCAATCACTTGTAATATTAACGTAGAATTGAAACAGAACATTTGAAAAATAAGAATTAATTAGAAAAACGACAATAAGGGGAATTAACTCAAGATCCAAGTTAATAACTTCTGTCTTAAGAACCTCAGGTTTTCCAACTAACTACAGCTACACCTACTTCTGAACCTGTCGTTGCTGCACTATTGTACATCACCCACATTGGTATGTGCATGACTCAACAATCTTCATATCAATACATACACGTGTGGGTGGTCTCTTAATTATATGTGTATGTGCCTAGTATTACCTATAACTGAAAAAATGCTTTTTGTGAATTGTTGACATTATTTTGATACATAGAGCGTCCACTTGATCATGTAGACTGAAAGTTAAGCAGTTGCCTTTTGGATATATGATGTCCTATCATACTGATTTCAGACTTAAAATTTTGGTATCTTTCAATTGTTTGCAGATTGCAGTCTAATTATCTGCAATCTCTCTCTACCTGAAAAAAGAGACATCAGAGAACGACATCATCACCACAATCCTCCTCTCCACATTCACAGATTCGTGTGTTACTAAATCCCAAAAGGGGCAGATTTTTGGGATATGGACTCTGCCCTGCATCTCTACCTCGTGCACCATATCTAGTTGTGCATTTTGAATATGTTCCTGATGCTTGACTATATGCGTTACACACTACTTGTTGTGCTCCTAACATCCCAATCAATCAGACAGCTATTCATCTAATTGCGAGGCTCATAAAAGTCTTTTATCAATAATATGCATACGTGTGATCTCATACACATGATCATATTGCTCACACCCTAACCGAAACACCACTGCCCTATAACAAACCACGATATCCATCAGACGTATCCTGATTATCACGAATAAACCCTCTATAGGTGTAGTACGAAAGGCACAGCGAGCTCCACTGAATTTGTCGCAGTATTGTTTTGTTGCTCCCTAGACTAAGATGATGAGTGAAGATGCTGGTAGTGACGTCCGTAATGGTGTTGAAGTTAACTTCGCGATATAACCATACCCCATGAAATGGTAATTTATAGTCAGCAGTCCCAGCACAGGCAATATAATGCATAATTTTGGCCGCTTTCTGAGTAACAGATTTTTAGTGCTCTAGATGGTTTCTTTTCTCGACTAGAAGAAAGCCTAAATATCTACTAGCAGTTCTGCATTTTTCAGGTATTCCATCAAGCCTTAGGGAAGAATTCCTACTAAGAGAAAGCCTTCACTTCAGAAGTATGTATGTGGTTCTATGAACAGCATTAGTCAGTTTGTTGCTCTTGCACAGACGCTGCATCTGAGGAAGAACATCGCTCGCCTTTGCCTTAAGTCTCGCCATGGAATCTGCAGACACACCTACTAGGATGTCACAGATGTAACTGGGTTCAATACTAAGATCGCAAACCAGTGGACAACTTACAGAACTTTGAGGTAAGCGCATGGCAATGTTTTTAATTACCTTTCGCTGAAGCCCTGGCATACGATTTAGCAGAGCACTACGCCAATACATGAGACTTCAGCTACTACAGAGACCATTTATCCACTTTAAGGCACAAGATGAATGAAGATTTTGAAGTGTTTGCTGATCGGATATGAGCTGTGTCATGTGGCACATATGTGCTAGGGTGGGATGCCACATGTAATGACGTGTTAATTGAGGTAGCTAGAGCCAGAACAATTGACGTCTTCATATGTAGAATAAATCTGCAGATATGTAGTGAAGTAAATGTGGTCTCACTTACTTCACTACATGAAGCAGTAAGACTTATACTTTTTTGCAAGGTGGCTGCAAGGTTCGTCTCTACTCTGTCGCAAAGCAATAAGCTGCGCTACGTTTTTGTAAGTGGTACAAATTCCAAACACTGGTTTGCAAGTACTGCCTGCCCAAAAGATCAGAGACTGAATCATCAATAGCTGAATTCTCCACGTGATAATAGAAAACAGTGTGAGTACACGTTGGGGAAATGGTCAGGGATCATGCCTCACCACCCATCCTCCACGCAATGTGGGCAATGTATCCAGTCCAAGAAAGAAGTACAAATGAAGTGGAAAACAGTTTTAAAGGCCAATACCAGAGGAAGAGCTGGCAAAGTGTCAGTAGACACAGGCACTCAAATTAAAGCATCATTTGTTTCTCTTAATAATAAGAGTGCACTTAAATCGTTGCGCTGTAACATTAGTAGATTAAGAGTAGAAGTAATACTGCCCACAGGAATGCGTTCTGTAAACCTGCAGATGCATGGTAAGAACTATGGTTTTGTTATGCAACTTGGGAGAAGAATCAAAAGGAATTTCAGTGTCATTCTACAGAAGGATTTCCTACACTGGCACTGAGTGGAGGAAGATTATGGGATGCATATTATTCGA
This sequence comes from Schistocerca gregaria, assembly GCF_023897955.1. Classification (NCBI taxonomy): domain Eukaryota; kingdom Metazoa; phylum Arthropoda; class Insecta; order Orthoptera; family Acrididae; genus Schistocerca; species Schistocerca gregaria. The sequence continues at coordinate 4,317,238 of NW_026061730.1, read as the reverse complement.
TTCAGTGAGGCAGCTATTTCTGTGGAACTCGCGACCCTCAATCGCTAGGAATTTGTGGAATAAGGCCTCTTCCACAACCTCCAACAGAACTACATACATGGGCATTTGGAATTTACACAACAGGTAACAATCAGCGCCTGCCACAGGACAGACTTCACGATCCAAATACTGCCTAGATTGGACTTTCTCGTTGGTACACTTAGTCGAAACAACGTTCTATACAGGTCGTAGATTCATGTGAGAAGTAGTGTAAATAAAATAGAGAGACTGGTAAAGAAGTTTGTGTGCTCCAGTATTTATTGGTGATTTTCGGTAAGGTGATATAGACATTATACGTGGAACAATACCTGCTAGTGCTCAGGAAGTTGTAGAGGAATAATTTCAGTTAGAAAATAAATTAAAGTGTAAGAGCCAGAAGCAGCTGACAGAAGGAGAATTTGCACGGTAGCAACCTTACTTGAAAATCTGGCCTATGGGAAGTTAGCACATTTGCCAGTGTCAGAGAACTTTCTTTGTTTTTTTTTTTTGTTTTGAAAAAACAGACATAACGTCTTATGGGATAACAGCAATCAGTGACTTTATAATGTTACTTAAAAACCGTCTTGATTGCCAATTTTTTTTTTATTCATATGACCGGTTTCGGTTCATTCAGAACCATTTTCAGATCTGATATTTCAGTTACAGGAGTAACCCGTCCAAATCCAGCAATTGTGACGTCGCATGTGAAAATTGCTGGATTTGGACGGGTTACTCCTGTAACTGAAATATCAGATCTGAACATGGTTCTGAATGAACCGAAACCGGTCATATGAATAAAAAAAAATAAAAAAACTTGGCAATCAAGACGCTTTTTAAGTAAGATTAGATAACTTTTTCGCACTCGGTATTAAAGGAATATGCTTGATTGTTCGAGGGACAGCAGTGTATGTCAGTCACTGACGTTGTACAACACGAAATTCGAACTTAAGACATTGGGCCACTTGCTTAGAAACGGGACAGGTTCGGAACTGAACAGGTCCCTATTTTATCTAAAATCTGTTGTTCAGGATGTTACACAACAACTGCTGGCTGCAGGGAAAGATCAATCCTCTGTGAACTCTTCCTAGGTTCCTATCGTTGTGGTACCCAAAAAGGCAATCAGTAGAAAGAAAGCAGTAAACGAGGTAACTACCACTGATACGTACCCTCTACCCCATATCGACGAAACATTAGACGGACTGGGAAACTGTAGATATTTTACTACCTTTTATATGTATTCTAATTAACACTAAATTCCGATTGCACCAGAATACCTAAAAACCGCACTTCTGGTTCCATAAAGGTTGTATGAGTTTTTGCACATGCCTTTCAGCCTTACAAACGCGTCTGTCACTTTCCAAAGATACGCTGACTTGTTACAAAGATGATTGAAGCCTACAACGTCTTTAGTGTATTTGGATGATATCATATTTTCAAGGAGTACTGAGGAACATTTGGTGAGATTGAGGTACGTTTTACCAAGGTTACAGCATACACATTTGAATGTAAAGTTATATTTTCTGCACAATCAAAGGTTAAGTACCTGGGACATATTATCAGTTCAGATGAGGTTAAGACAGATCCACAGCTATCCAAAGCAGTTGTGACTCTTCCAGGCCCACTAATGTTAAGGAGATGCAACTTTTCTTGGCCTCACTAATTATTATCATATTTGGTAAAGGATTGTGCTATGACACCCAAACGATTAACTAAGTTGTTAAAGTAAGTTGCAGTGCTTGAGCGGACAGAAGGAATTGAATTGGCTATGAGGAAAGTTAAATATGATTTGACAGGTTCACATTATTAATATACTGATTCTAAAAAGCCTTTTATCCTTTGAACAGACACCTCGAATACCCTATAAGTGCTGTTCTTTGTCAGGAATAATTGCTAGCACTTAAATTCGGCGTCAACTATTTTAGATGTTATTTCTACAGAAGAAAATCCGCTGTGGTCTCTGATTATACTGCTCTTTTGCAGAGGCTCAGTTTAAAGGACACCAGTAGTCATTTGATTCGTTGGGCATTAAAACCATCAAAAAAGGATTATGACGTATGCCACAAGTCAAGCTGTTCATACCTGAGTACTGATGCATTCAGCAATAAGGTCAAAATGATTCAGACTGACAATGTTTTAATAGAAGCATTGAGAGATGTACAGTGTCACTGGTACAATTCTCTTCCACATTTTGTCACAGTTGATGACATTCCATGACACATAAATCCCCCTGAGCAACAGAGTCATAAATGCAGAAAGGGTTGCAAGCATGTATAATAGCTCAGTATCATGGCACTTTGCAGGCATGTCATAATGGACAAAAACCATGAATGCCAGAATAGACACACGGCATTGATGGGAAGATGGACGGACTAATGTACAGAAGTACATCCAAAACTACTTGCTTGTTGTCAGAGGTCAGTCCTACCAGGAACTTAATTTGCCTTGCAAACACTTCTAGACGCTACAGACGTTGCAAACCCGTTTCAGAATGTTGCCTTAGACAATGTCAGGCCGTTCCCACAGACCACACAAAATAATAAATATATCCCATCTACACTGATTTTTTCTTAGATTTGTAATTCTAGTACAAGTTGCAGATATGACTACAGGAACAGCAACAAGTGCCTTTCTTAATAGTTAAGTTTCGTCATTCGGAAGTCCTGATAATATTTTGACTGAACGGAAAATTAATTTCATATTCACACTGTTTTTACAAGTGTACAAATTACTACGAAACAAAAAAAAAAAAAAAAACAACAGAGAAACACCTCCAATGTGTTCATCAAGCAACAGATCGGTTGTTGTCTTACAACATAAACCACTCAATGACTGGGACAGGTAGGTTGCCTATGTAACTTCTGCGTAAAATAGTCATATACATGAATCAACTAGGCATACAACCTACGAGGAAGTATATGGACGGCCTATGAGCTCCCCATCTTAACATGATAAACTCCAGTCTGCCGTGGATCTGACAGAAGTTGTCACCTCAAGGCTATCCGGAAGGGGATAAAGCAAAATAAATATAAGCAACACAGAAAACAATATGAACGAGGTAACAAAGTGGCTGTGCTTTCTCAGTATAAACCTGGGGACCTACGTTTGATTCGTAAGCCCATGATTAAGAAAGGAAAGACTAAGAAATTCATGCCTCAACACGAAACCCCACACAGTGGTAGTACATTTTGTCTGACAAACTGTCTATTGGCTTGTGTCTCGGGTTCTTTGGCAGACGTTCATCTGATGATTTTTCTGACGTTTCGCCAGCACGAATGGCTGGCATTGACAAAGATTCGCACTCCATTGCCGGTGGTGAACTGGAGCCGAGCTCGCGGCCGCAGACTATATGCACCTGGTGCGCCAACGTCCGAGGGCTTCTCCGCAGGTAACAAGAGGAGAACCGCACCGGAAATGACCGCGGAGAAGCCCTCGGACGTTGGAGCGCCAGGTGCATATAGTCTGCGGCCGCGAGCTCGGCTCCAGTTCACCACCGGCAATGGAGGGCGAATCTTTGTCAATGCCAGCCACTCGTGCTGGCGAAACGTCAGAAAAATCATCAGATGAACGTCTGCCAAAGAACCCAAGACAGAAGCCAATAGGCAGTTTGTCAACAAGTGGCCACGAAAGCCTTAACAATTTTATATTCTGTCTGGTTACAACTGTATCATGATAAAGCTCTGCCACCCTCTGCAGTGTCACTTAATCCAGCTCAAAATAATTTATGCAAAAATGCAGGAAAAAAAGGACAAGTTGCTGTCAGCATATACTCAGCATGCCTTGAGTTCACGAGACTGAGGTATTGTTTGTTTGAACGAGTTTCTACATTTACATCTACATGACTACTCTGCAATTCACATTTAAGTGCTTGGCAGAGGGTTCATCGAACCACAATCATACTGTCTCTCTACTATTCCACTCCCGAACAGCGAGCGGGAAAAACGAACACCTAAACCTTTCTGTTCGAGCTCTGATTTCTCTTATTTTATTCTGATGATCATTCCTACCTATGTAGGTTGGGCTCAACAAAATATTCGGAAGAGAAAGTTGGTGACTGAAATTTCGTAAAAAGGTCTCGCCGCGACGAAAAACGTTATGCTGTAATGACTTCCATGCCAACTAGTGTATCATATCTGCCGCACTCTCTCCTCTATAACGTGATAATACAAAACGAGCTGCCCTTTTTTGCACCCTTTCGATGTCCTCCGTCAATCCCACCTCGTAAGGATCCCACACCGCGCAGCAATATTCTAACAGAGGACGAACGAGTGTAGTGTAAGCTGTCTCTTTAGTGGACTTGTTGCATCTTCTAAGTGTCCTGCCAATGAAACGCAACGTTTGGCTCGCCTTCCCGACAATATTATCTATGTGGTCCTTCCAACTGAAGTTGTTCGTAATTTTAACACCCAGGTACTTAGTTGAATTGACAGCCTTGAGAATTGTACTATTTATCGAGTAATCGAATTCCAACGGATTTCTTTTGGAACTCATGTGGATCATCTCACACTTTTCGTTATTTAGCGTCAACTGCCACCTGACACACCATACAGCAATCTTTTCTAAATCGCTTTGCAACTGATACTGGTCTTCGAATGACCTTACTAAACGGTAAATTACAGCATCATCTGCGAACAGTCTAAGAGAACTGCTCAGATTGTCACCCAGGTCATTTATATAGATCAGGAACAGTAGAGGTCCCAGGACGCTTCCCTGGGGAACACCTGATATCACTTCAGTTTCACTCGATGATTTGCCGTCTATTACTACGAACTGCGACCTTCCTGAGAGGAAATCACGAATCCAGTCGCACAACTGAGACGATACCCCATAGCTCCGCAGCTTGATTAGAAGTCGCTTGTGAGGAACGGTGTCAAAAGCTTTCCGGAAATCTAGAAATACGGAATCAACTTGAGATCCCCTGTCGATAGCGGCCATTACTTCGTGCGAATAAAGAGCTAGCTGCGTTGCACGAGAGCGATGTTTTCTGAAGTCATGCTGATTACGTGTCAATAGATCGTTCCCTTCGAGGTGATTCATAATGTTTGAATACAGCATATGCTCCAAAACCCTACTGCAAACCGACGTCAATGATATAGGTCTGTAGTTAAATGGATTACTCCTACTACCCTTCTTGAACACTGGTGCGACCTGCGCAATTTTCCAATCTTTAGGTACAGATCTATCGGTGAGCGAGCGGTTGTATATCAGTGCTAAGTAGGGAGCTATAGTATCAGCGTAATCTGTAAGGAACCTAATCGGTATACAATCTGGACCCGAAGACTTGCCCGTATCAAGCGATTTCAGTTGCTTCGCAACCCCTAAGGTATCTACTTCTAAGAAACTCATGCTAGCAGATGTTCGTGTTTCAAATTCTGGAATATTCCATTCGTCTTCCCTGGTGAAGGAACTTCGGAAAACTGCGTTCAATAACTCCGCTTTAGCGGCACAGTCGTCGATAACAGTACCATCGGCACTGCGCAGCGAAGGTATTGACTGCGTCTTGCCGCTTGTGTTCTTTACATACGACCAGAATTTCTTCGGATTTTCTACCAAATTTCGAGACAATGTTTCGTTGTGGAATCTATTAAAGGCATCTCGCATCGAAGTACGTGCCAAATTTCGCGCGTCTGTAAATTTTAGCCCATTTTCGGGATTTCGCGTTCTTCTGAACTTCGCATGCTTTTTCCTTTGCCTCTGCAACAGCGTTCGGACCCTTTTTGTGTACCACGGGGGATCCGTTCCATCTCTTACCAATTTATGAGGTATGAATATCTCAATTACTGTTGCTACTATAACTTTGAATTTGAGCCACATCTCGTCTACATTCGCATAGTCAGTTCGGAAGGAATGGAAATTGTCTTTTAGGAAGGCTTCTAGTGGCACTTTATCCGCTTTTTTAAATAAAATTATTTTGCGTTTGTTTCTGATGGATTTGGAAGAAATGGTATTGAGCCTAGCTACAATGACCTTGTGATCACTAATCCCTGTATCAGTCATGATGCTCTCTATCAGCTCTGGATTGTTTGTGGCTAAGAGGTCAAGTGTGTTTTCGCAACCATTTACAATTCGCGTGGGTTCGTGGACTAACTGCTCGAAATAATTTTCGGAGAAAGCATTTAGGACAATCTGTCTACAATTTGATCGATTCCTGGGAGACCAGTAGTAGTTTCCGGAGCACATCTGGAGGCTTCCAGTAATCTGTGGACGTTCAGAGGTTTGATGAAACACAGAAATTGCAATGGGATTAAATACAACAGGCACCATGCGGACTTCTCTCCATGGGAGTAATGTCTCAAACTTTCTACGCTTTGATCGATTCCTGGGAGATCAGTAGTAGTTTCCGAAGCACATATGGAGGTATTCTGTAATTTGTGGACCTTCAGAGTCTTGATGATACACAGAAATTGCATCGGGATTGAATACAACAGACACCATGCGGACTTTTCTCTATGGGAGTAATGTCGCAAACTGTCTATGCTTTGATCATTTTCCTGGGAGACCAGTAGTAGTTTCCGAAGCACATCTGGAGGCTTCCTGTAATCTGTGGACGTTCAGAGTGTTGATTAAACACAGAATTTGCAATGGGAATGAATACAACAGGTACCATGCGGACTTCTCTCTATGGGACTAATGTCTCAAACTGTGTACGCTTTGATCGATTCCTGGGAGACCAGTAGTATTGCATGGCGACGACTTATATCGTCCTGTACAGTTCTGCCACTGGGCACAAGACAAATTACAGAACGATGACAGATTTTTTTTTTGCATGCGTTCTACTTAGCAACAAAGCATCATTCACCAACAGCAGTAACGTAAACCGGCATAATAAGCACTGTTGGGCAACGATAAATCCACGATGGCTGCTCCAAGTGGAACATCAGCGACCTTGGCGGGTTAATGTATGTTGCGGCACTATGGGAGGAAGGATAATTGGCCCCCATTTTATCGATGGTGCAATGTATGCTGATTTCCTACGTTATGTTCTACCGATGTTACTACAAAATGTTTCACTGCATGACAGAATGGCAATGTACTTCCAACATGATGGATTTCCGGCTCATAGCTCGCGTGCGGTTGAAGCGGTATTGAATAGCGTATTTCATGACAGGTGGATTGGTCGTCGAAGCACCATACCAAAGCCCGCACGTTCACCGGACGTGACGTCTCCAGACTTCTTTTTGTGGAGAAAGATGGATATTTGCTATCGTGATCCACCGACAACGCCTGACAACATGCGTCAGCACATTGTCAATGCATGTGCGAACATTACGGAAGGAGAACTACTCGCTGTTGAGAGAAATGGCGTTACACGTATTGACAAATGCACTGAGGTTGACGGACATCATTTTAAGCATTTATTAATGTGTTATTTACATGTTATCACGCTGTAACAGTATGCGTTCTCAGAAATGATAAGTTCACAAAGGTACATGTATCACATTGGAACAACCGAAATAAAATGTTCAAATGTACCTACAGTGTGTATTTTAATTTTAAAAAACCTACCTGTTACCAACTGTTCGTCTAAAATTACGAGCCATATGTTTGTGACTATTAGAGCGCCATCTATCACAAAGCGAAAAAGTGGTCCAACTAATTTCATATTTCTTTACGTATAACACAAATATGTAATAAAACTAGGAGTCCCTAATTTAGAAAAACGCAGTTGCTATCCGTTTCACCTATGGCAGCGACATCTAGCGGGCCAATCATAGCGCCATCTGGTTTGCCTCTTCTAGCTAGACAAGTTTCGTTCTTTGTAGTTTTTTCGTTAGACGCCTATTTAGTGAGATATTTGGCCCAGTCACGATCAATGGACGACCCTGTATATCAAGTGTTTGGAATTAACAATAAAGACTAACTTATGCAATGAGTAACCTACATAGATCATGTACTTGACACACTCGCTTAAAATCTGGAAAACACAGCTATTTTAATTACCCCAGAGTCTCGTAGTACACACTGGTAGGAATTTATAATGTAAAAAACAGTATTGTCTGAAGGTTGTGTTAGCCTTTTGTAAACAAAGAGTAACTCACACTGCAAAATTTTACTAGTAGTCAGGCGAACACATGCATATAGTGTAGCATACGTTACTGTTTGGCAGCACCTTTGCATCTCAGATAATCTATATTCTTTTTATGTAAAGGATAAAATGGTTCAAATGGCTCTGAGCACTATGGGACTTAACTTCTGAGGTCATCAGTCCCCTAGACGTAGAACTACTTAAACCTAACTAACCTAAGGACATCACATACATCCACGCCCGAGGCAGGATTTGAACCTGCGACCGTAGCGGTTGCGTGGTTCCTGACTGCAGCGCCTAGAACTCCTCGGCCACTCCGGTCGGCTAAATCCTGGTCTTCGTACTTCGTGGTGGAATGTATCGTACCTCATGTGGACTGATCTGGTGAAACAAGCGATTTATGGTTATGAATTTTGTTGTATGCCATTATAGAAAATGTATTACGCCTTTAAAAACTACATTTTTCTCGTTTCTCCACCTACTTTACAATAGACTTCAGACGTGAAATTCTGAACATCACTGGTAAGTCCATTGTCAAAAGACACTGCTATGTGTTGAGAACACAGATCGAGCATGACATAAAACAGGGTATCAACAGTAGGTCAGGAGAACGAAAGCATAGATAAGTTGAATTATATAGTGCTTCTGTATCACAAATAACTTAACTTCATAACCAGACAATGATACTTGAAACGCACAAAAGACACAGAGGGTGTCAAACGCAGTTTCCCAGCAATGGTTTGTGGAAGGTAATGTTTAATTATGTCCAGTTCTATATGAAGTTAAGAGACAAACCATTTTCAAACAAAAGTAGAACCTTCACTGCCGTATTTATGAATAAGAAATATTTACGGTTTTGCAAAGTAGGGTATATGCATTGATTATTGTGATTACACAGTGATGGGTTAACTGTTCTTGTCACTGCGACAGTTACTGTGAAAGCACGCCATTCATAAATGTCAATTTGGATTTAACTTTAGATATTTCCATGAATACCTCTTTTTATGCTTTGCGTTACTTTTTTCTGTATTTCGTTTACTGTAGTTCATGTGTGACAGAAATGATTTCATGATAGTCACTGTGCTCTGAGACTTGCCAAAAACGGTGAGATCGTTTGTTGTACTAATATGTGGTAGATTACCTTTCTTTAAGCTTTAACACAGTATTTCATTTGAAATACTCTGATCGTCGGTGTGCATCGTTCTTATACAACAATGATTTTATTTCTTCCTTTTGTAGGTAAGCCAGTAACTGTGATTTAATATCCTTCTGGAAAAACTTACTTATTACATGTACTGCAGTGACGCATGTTATCTTTCCATACACTTTTGGTATCATGAACTACACTGCGTGTACTCTGGCCAAGTAATACAGTACTATTTCTTAATTGTAGTTGCGCTTTCACTGCATCTACCAGTATTCAAATGTGTACGCATAATTAAAACGAGTTATTCCCACACGACCTGATGGGAGTTACCTGTATTAGAAATGGTGAATATCCAAGTTTACATAATTTTGATACGACCCCACAGATATAAATAAAGGTATGCATGGATCCATGTTTGTACTATTTTGTTGTTAGACAATCCTGTGGTGCTTGCACATGATAATGAATATTATGCTAGCCTTTTTTTAACCTGGCTATCTGCTAAAAATGCATGTAGAGTCACTGATTCTCATTCTCAGTAAACAAGGAGGAATAGGGACAACCTCTCAATGACATGGTTTCTTACACTATTGCTAATGTGCGACGAACAGTCACCCTGTGCTGCTGGAGAAATTCTGTAGTCACATGTCATTACAGTTAGTTTCTTAACCGATCCCTGTTACTCCTGCCCCTACTGTCATGTCCCTCAATCTGTTCTGTTCTTCTTCTTCCGTTTAGAAGGGACTAGTCTGAGCACATCTTGACCGTGTGACTCCCATAGTACGATAGTTCCAGTTCTATTTCACTATTCCAGCCAATACTATGAGTTATCGCTGCTGCCTTGTTGCAGTGTCTCCTTTAACTACTCTCCAAAGACTTATTGCACGGTATGTGCCGTCTCTCATTTGGTTAGTTAAGCAAGGAGCCAGTGTTATTTTCTAGAGGAATGATTCGGCACATCAGTTGTCAAACAGTAAGTGTTTTATCAGTGACAGGAATATAGCTAAATACTTCATCTAGACCCCCAATAAGCCTACCTATGATTTATCCACATCATCTTGGCTCATATATCTTAGCAATGGGAATATCACCACTCCATTCATGTGTTTCACAAATTAGATGTATGCCTTGTTTATTATGGACTTACCACTCCATAAGAGAACTATCTGGAACCTTGATCATTCTTTTAAGATATTCATATGGTATGTTTCAATTGGATTACCGTATTTGGTAGCACAGTCAACTATAGCAGCAGTTCTCTGCTTAGTTTATGCCTTGTTTATTATGGACTTACCACTCCATAAGAGAACTATCTGGAACCTTGATCATTCTCTTAAGATATTCATATGGTATGTTTCAATTGGATTACCGTATTTGGTAGCACAGTCAACTATAGCAGCAGTTCTCTGCTTAGCCATACATTTACACTTCTGACTTATTGAGTTTCTCTAACAGTAGACTTTTATTTAACGTTCTTACTATGATGTATCACACCCACAATTAGCTTATCTGCTCATTTAACTTACACACACAACAGCTTTAAACTTTTTCTGCTAATTTGCCTGAAACACCTTTTGTGATGGCTCCTAACCGACAGCCTGTCTTCACTACCAAACAAATCAAAGACTCGCTTTTGCAAACCACTGACGAATACTAGCTTGGGAAAATTGCAAGTTACCACTGACCACAGCAATGCACACATCACTGGGTGGAGTAAGCTGGAATACCTGCATAGAGTGGTTGCCCTGGTGTCATCTCTCTTGCAGTCACTGTAGTTGTCCTCAGAATTGTTATATGGATCATATGTAATCAAGGATATAGTGAAGTATTCAGATCACCAAAACCAGTGGTTCACAGGCAGCAGCTGTTGGGTAATTTTATACTTAAGAGGATTTAGGATCCTGGCACAATTCAGTCACGACTCTCGTTTACAACTAAGCATTAGGAGAAGCGGTGCTAATATGTATTAGTTTGTTTTCATTGTATAATTTTGTCATATTCCTTATTCTGTAACATGGGAGAGTTACATTCCACTCAGTTAAGGACCAATCCAATGAGGTAGGATTTAACAATCAGTATCAATTGAGTACATGAAATAAGATTTAATAAAACAATGATAGCACTACTGTTGTCTTAATGAGATTAGCTTATTATGGATATATAATCAGTTTGTAATGTATCCTTCAATAACTTTGTAGTTTTAACTTTTATACTACAAACTGCAGAGATTATAGAAAAATTATGAATCTTATCAATATTATTTAGCTAAACCTCCTTTTGTATTGAAACACCCAACCTGCCTTTGCTGCTACACCCCTTCGATGGAGTGTTATAGTATTTCATAATCTTCGCAACTAGTAACAACAAATGGTGGCCCCAGTGCTGTCATTTCTGACCACTATACTATATCACTGCCCACGGGAATGACCTTTGCAGCAGCTTAGCCACTGCACAGCTGATGCATCTTGACAGCCCTCATGCTGTCCCTGCTGGCTCAGAACATGGTTGGCACATCTGTTGCCTCTGCATTACAACACCACTGTACCAGTGCACCACCTCACTTGGCTGTATATATTTCTACAATAACCAAAATCAGTCAATTCTAACTCATAGTTATTGTACTATTATCTGTAACTTCTTAACTACTTTTGAGTTTTCTATTCCTGTCCACTTTTTTACTGTATGTTGGAAATTCTTTGATTCCCATATTAGAAGCTTGCATCCCTTAGCGAGAGCAACCCGTCCAAAGGATCATTTTCAAACATTAAACTACTGCTTTTGTACTTTTGAAATAATTAGCCTGCTGCTATGGAGTGAGAGTGAAATGTGTGTGGTAGACTGACAGACTGAGTGGGTAACACTTCATGAAATATGCCTTGCTCACATTCATACCATTCTGACAGTGAGGATACTGATGGGTTCCACTTCCAGGAAGCTTTGCTAGTGAGGTAAAATTCTAGAAACCCATCCAGCAATCAATCAGACAGCTGTTAATGGTCACACAGAGTCATAGAGCATAGCCAGGTTCAGTTTGGCTCTCTTGCAACCAGCTTTCAGTCTGATCAGATGTGCCCTTCCATCCCATTCACCAGCACTATGCCCTCAGTCTATTAGTGACCTTACAGGCAGAGGTCTGATGTAAACACTAGTCAGAAGTTTTAAAGCACTCTCCATTGCTGTTTTTTTTAACAGTATGCTTGATTGCCATATGTTCCTGGATCCACATCCTACAATTGACTTTTCCTTGAAAATTCTTGTACATTAATTTATTCTGTAGTGATTAGCTTAGGTAATTATTTAAATAGGTGCAGTTACACTCTTTAATGTATGTGAATGTACTGTGTTTATGTAGACTCAGTTCTTTGGGTGGTTTTCCACACATCCACTGAATATGTTTATATTATGCTTACATCTCTTGTACTAGAGAAACGCTACATAACCCATCTTTAGGTGACACACATAGATATTCAGTCCACATTGTGAACCTTTTTTAACATGTTACTACAAATTTTACTGTTTTGCTTAGAGATGTAAAGTCTTAGTAGTATATTTTCAGATTCATCTGAATATAAGGCTATTGTCCAGAAGCCTGGTTTTTCTTTCCTTTTATTGGAAAATATTTACTAAAATATTGAAAAATAAATAATAAATAATAAAAATAAAAAATAAACAAAAATATTTAATAAAAGTACATCTGGATGTCTTATCATGAGAAAGATGGAGTAAATGTAATCACATCTCTACAAAGTGTAGTAAAACTGAACAGTGCCAATCACTTAATTATAACCAACCCCAGTTGTTACACATATGATGGAACTTGTACTAAACCACTTTCACCAATAACAAATAGGTATGGAATCAAAAATAAAAACAATGGTTCTGAAATTAAAAATAAAGTATAAGTACACATTTCCTAAAACGTCATGTTTATTTACACCAATTAAGAAAAATATCCAGAATGAAAACATCTTTGAATATAACACTAGACGTATTTAGTACTCATGTTCTCAGCTCTCCCAAATGTTGTTCTTACATGTACCTTACATAGTATTAAACGCTTAACAAACAATTAAGAGCTTTGGTGTATAACACTTATCTACAATATCTCTGAATTATATACATAGGTTTGTGAAACAAAAAATATAGCTATTGTGGATGGTGTAAATGGTAACCAAGCACAATGATTTTGTTAGATTAGACATTTTTCCCATCTGACCCATTTACATGAAGATGGACTGATGAGCGAAAATATCATGAACACTGCCTGTGAGGAGAATGAATGACATGTTGTACACACATGATGCAGTAAGCAGATTACAAGTATAGCAGATCAGAGATTAAGAAGGAATTGTTCTACCAATTAGATAGGCTGTGAACATGTAAATCCAATGACATAAGTGACTTTAGCAAAGGACAGGTTACAGTGGAATTGCAGTTGGGAACTAGCAACTCAAAAGTGGTGAAGCTGGTTGGCTGGACCCAATGCTACTGTTGTGAACATCCAAAGAAAGTGGCTGAAAGGTGATAAATCCATAATCTTATGAAAAGATGTAATACATCTATACCTCATCACAAATCATGGAGATAAGAGGCTTGTCTGCTCTGTAAATCTGGAAACGTGGCAATATGAGGCATATCTAATGTCAAAAAATAATGCTGGAGAGGCCATACACATTTTAAAACACACAAATCAGTGTACATTTTTGAACATAGAGCTCCACAACATATGGTCTCTGTATGTTTCCATACTAATCCACCAAATTGTTCAATTGCAACTGCATTGCACAAGGGATCATTGATACTGGAGTGAATGTCAACTGCCAACTGTCAGGACGAGTGACATTTCTTGTTACACCAGGTGAGATGCCACATCCAGATATGCAGTCATGTAGGTGAATGGCACCAGATCGAGGGCCTGTTATGCTATGGGACAAGTCACTTGGGCTCCTTTGGGACATCTGGTAATAATTGAAGGCATCTTGACAGTTGCAGACTATGTCACTTTTATAGCAACTACATATATCCCTTCATGCCTGATGTGCTCTCCCACAATGAAGGCAGCTTTCAGCAGGTAACTGTCCATGTCACATGTACAGTACGACTACACAGTGGTCTGAGTAGCATGGTAACTAACACTGATATCTCGACGACATCATTTAGCTGATCTGAATGTGTGCAATAGAACTGGTGCAAAATACGTCCAGAACTATGAAAACAACATGTCAAGTTCATATCATGTAGAACTGTTCATGTATTGTGTTCCAAAAGTGGACAAACATGCTATTAAGTAGATTGTTATATTTGTTGTTACGTTTACAAATGCAGGTTTAATATGAACAGAACATAAATGTACACACTACTAATGACACACACAACAGATCTCTAGAGAAAACATACATTAGTAAAATAATGCCATAATCACGTTTCTCCAGTGTTGAGTTTACTAGCCTTTGTGAAGGAAGTGCCATGGATATATTTTTTATAACATTGTTTCTAAAGTGCAGTTACAAGTACTACATAATGACTATGTCTGGAATATTAAGCAGCAAGTCATCACATTTCCTTGGCCTTATACTGAATATTGCATTGTACTTATGATTACTGACGAAGGTAAGTTTTTATCACAATTCACAACCTTCTTGTCTCAAAATCGATAGGAAAAAGCAGCAGTGTTAATGACAAAAAGAGATTTGATTCATGTTTTTGGAGTATTTAGTAATACAAGTTCTTGACATCACAATCTGTAGATATGGATTTTTATATTGTCTCATTACATGTAACCACTCTATAGTACACATCATTGCACACTTTTTCCACAATTCTACCACATTTTAATGTTGTTTCACAGGAACTGCAATTTATTGTCCCCTGTTACATCCATTACTTTATAGGGCACAAACCAGGAAAACCTATTTGTGTAAACCAACACTTACTTTTAGTTTCTTTCTGATGTGAAGTAATGCATGTGCCTTGAGAGTACCCAATTTAGTGAAACTTTTGTCACAGACATCTCATTTGTGAGGTCCCCTTCCAATGTGTTCTAATGCATGTCTATTGAGATCGCCTGACATAGCAAATGATTGCCCACTAATCTCACATCTGTGAGGTTTCTTTCTAATGTGAATTAATGCATGTGTTTGAGAATGCTGGACACAAGCAAAATATTTCCCACAAATCTCACATTTGTGAGGTCGCTCTCCAATGTGAATTAATACATGGGCCTTGAGATTCCCTGCCCTAACAAAAGACTTCCCACAAATACCGCATTTGTGGGATTTCTTTCCAGTGTGAATTAATGTCTGCCTCTTGCGAGCATTCAACAAAGCAAAGGATTTGCCACAAATAATACATTTGTAAGATTTCTCCCCAGTGTGAATTAATACTTGTTTCTTGAGATAACTTGACAAAGCAAAACGTCTCCCACAAATGTCACATTTGTGAGGTTTGTGTCCAGTGTGAATTAATTTATGAGTTTTCAGATTAGATGACTGGGCAAACGATTTGTCACAAATCACACATTTGCGAGGTTTCTTTCCAGTGTGATTTAATAAGTGTGTCTTGAGATAGCCTGACCTAGCAAAAGATGTCCCACAAATCTCACATTTGTGAGGTTTCTTTCCAGTGTGAACTAATTCGTGTGTCTTGAGACTATCTGACCTACGAAAAGATTTCCCACAAATCTCACATTTGTGAGGTTTTTTCCAGTGTGAATTAACTTCTGAGTCTTGAGACTGACTGGGCAAACCAATTGTCACAAATGACACATTCGTGAGGTTTGTTTCCAGTGTGAATTAATTTGTGTCTCTTGAGATTGCTCGACCTAGCTAACCATCTCCCACAATTCTTACATTTGTGAGGTTTCTTCCCGGTGAGAATTAAAATGTGAGTCTTGAGACAACCTGCCCTAGCAAAAGAGTTCCCACAAATCTCACATTTTTGAGGTTTCTGTCCAGTGTGAATTAAGTCGTGTATCTTGAGATTGCTCGACAAAGCAAAACATCTACCACAAATCTTAAATTTGTGAGGTTTCTTTCCAGTGTTAATTAAATTGCAAGCCTTGAGATGACCTACCCTAGCAAAAGAGGTCCCACATATGTCACATTTGTGAGTTTTCTTTCCATTGCGAATTAATTTCTCTGTGTTGAGATGACCTGACTGAGAAAAGGATTCCCCACGAATCTCATATTTGTGGGGTTTCTTTCCAGTGTCAAGTAATTTCTACCACACCATTTGCCACAAATACCACATTTTTGCAGTAAGTAGATCATCCTGGGCACTGACATTAACAGCTGCAGACAAAGTTCCATAGTCACTTATTTTGTCAGCATCATTTCTCATAGATGTGTTACACACGTCTTTGGAGGACTTCTTTGAAGCTTTCCTAGTTTCCTTGTATGGAGACCAAACATTGTGTTCTGGAACAGAAACTTCTGGCAAACTATCCAAAAGGATACTGCTCTGATCCTCATCACTATAGCCATATTTTTCATGGTTGCCAGCAGTTAAGACGTGATAATTCCCACTCATTCTCAGATGTTTTCTCAAACTAAATTTACTGTCAAATATCTCACCACACCACTTACAGACATACAAAGGAGGTTGCATGCCATCAATGTGCATAAACACATGCTTGTTGAGTCGGTATTTTGATGGAAAGCCTTCTTGGCAGAAATTACAGCTATATACATGTAATGCCTTTTCCCTCGTACTACAGTCATATTGGGTAGCAACTGAACATTCTTCATCAACAGTCACATCTCCTGTATGGGTACCAAATTCGGGCTTTGACTTCTCCATATCTATCACAAATTCATCCTGGATCAGTCGATGGTGACACGTTTCTTCACATGATATGCCACACCTACCACCAGTACTCTGAGTCAATCAGATTATTTATATTTATATATATATATATATATATATATATATATATATATATATATATGACTTATGCCCTATAGTACTGGATTTATGTACATTCAAATATTGTTTATATATATATATATATATATATATATATATAAAGAAACAATATTTGAATCTACATAAATCCAGTACTATAGGGCACAAGTCATAAAAATGCATCAGAAATTATATATTTACTGTTAGCGATTTAAAATTATAATATTCCACCAGAACGAAAGAACTGATGAGGTAAAAATGCTTTAAAACTAAAATAACCAGAGGAAAAGTCAATAATGATTAATCTGAGTCACTGTCACTTTGATTTGAAATTTTTTGATCACAATTAAATTGATTGCATGTGTTACAATCTTTTTAAAATACTTTGCTACAAGGTAATAGTCTACACAAATTTATTAAATTTATCAAAAGATGTATCACTTACATGTTATAATTCAAAATTATTAAGTTCAAGGCATTTAAGATTTAAATAAGAGAAATAATTTTTAAGTGTTCCTCTTGCACTATCTTAGCTCGTTAAGTGCCTTCTCTTTGTTTTGCAGACACTTTCACCTCTGGCAATGATAAATTTATTTCACCTAGTAAAAAGATTTTAGTTTTGTTTGATTCCCAGTGATTTAAGAACTAGTGCAAGCTTCAATATTTTGATTAGGTATCTAGTATGGATGATAATTAGGTGGATAATGACTGTTCATGAACAAGAATCAATGTCACACGAATCAAGGGGAAAAAATTGCAAACTGATGAATGAATGTCAATGGTACACTTGCAGATGGTTTCAATCTAAGACTGCGTTTTTGGCAATGCAACTTATATGAAGCCTTAAACAAATGGAAATACTGTCTGAAAGTATGGAAATTGTTGTAAATTTTCCAGTACATTTGCAGTGAGCCTTTTTGAAAAGTTCTACATCTTCCCAAGATCTGGTCATCTGGCATTGCAGAAGACCATTGACTGAAGGACACACATATTAATGGCCACATCACCACCCATTAAACAGTGCAGGATGACACTTCATATTGAGTGGCCGTGATAACAGCTGATGCATTAGCTACCCCTGTACTATCTGGTCCCATTATTCCACCTGCAGTTAAATCCTTTCCCACAGATCAGAATTGTGATGTTTTTCAGGTGCCCAGTATATGGAACATGTTGGAAATAACAGATTACAGATACTGAAGGCGTGCTCCAGTGTTTTCTTTTGTTCTGACTGTAACTTTTCACTTATTTGCAATGTATTGGGTATATAGTTTTGTATCGCATGGCTCTGGTAAATTTCGAGTGTTTATAAATTTGTAATTGGGATCACACGAGTTTTGAACGTAACTGAGATCATGGTGTGTGTCAGATTCTAGAAGTAGACAACTGAATCACTAAATCTCCTTACAACCGCCTTTCTATATATGTTATTTTCATCTTCGCCACTACCACTACTACTACTACTATCTTTTTCGTAACTACTACTGCCACTTTCCATCTTTCTTTTCACTCCCTTCCTCGATACTTCCAGCGTGTTTTTCACCTTTAGTCCACAGACGCTTGAGTCAGTCACGACCTAGGACACACCTATAAATATGTCTTGCCCCGCGAAATCCAGCTTTTGTCCCTCTTCCGGCCAGCAGGTAAACGGTTGCGCGCTCGGTCCTACAGGCGGCCACAATGGGACGGACCGGTTCCGGCGGCGGGCTCTTTGTGGCCCACGCGAACGCGCAGTCGCTAACGGCTCACTTCGACGAGTACTGTGACCTGTTCTGCCAATCGCTGTTCCACATTATCCTCGTCTCTGAAACTTGGTTGAAACCAAACATTTCTTCCGACGCTATCCGAATCGCTGGTTACTCTCTCCTGAGGGCAGATCGTGAAACACGACACGGGGGTGGTGTGGGTGCCTATGTTCGCACTGATCTGACACCTTCTGTGCTATGCACATCGGATGCAAAGGGCGAAGGAGAAGCAGAGTTCTTGTTTTTCGAAATAAATACATCAAATCAGAAACTGCTAATTGGAGTAATCTATAAACCTCCAAACGTCGGTGCCATGTCCTCCTTTCAGTCTGCCCTGTCCTCACTCGTGACACAGTATGAACACATAATCATTATGGGCGACACAAACATCGACTTACAGTTAAAATCTCCCTCTGCCGAAAAACTAAGGCGACTGTTCCACTCCAATGATATGAGTTTAACACCGCTGGACCCAACTCATCACACGCCACACAGCCACACAATTGTAGATATAATAGCAACAAAGCGACCAGATAAAATAATCCGTGCCAATCAGACATCCGCTCCGGGACTCTGCTCATGACGTGATATTCTTAAATTACTCAATGCATACTACCAAAGAAAAATCTCACCTGATAACCTACAGAAACTTAAAAAATGTTAATTATGACGCTCTTCAAAAGGATTGCTCAGACATCCCTTGGCATGATATAAGCAATGAACCGACTTTAGCCCAAAAAATTCGGCAATTATGTCGCAAAATTATTGCACTGTATGATAAACATGCTCCTCAACGCACTGTTAAGGTAAAGAGAGCTCCCGCTCCGTGGCTCACCACTGCATTACGCCAGTTAACGAATAAACGTGGTGCTGCACACAGGGCCTTCAAGCGTAACCCAACTCCTGAGGCGTACGAAGCTTATAGGAAACTCCGAAACAGAACCAAGCAAAGCGTGAGGAATTCCAAAATCAGACATGCACGCTCTGTCGTATGTGGCATATCGAAACCTGCTGCACTGTGGAAAAAGCTGCGCAGTTTGGGTATAGGGAAGCGAAGATCTGACGCTGTTTATCAAGCGTCTGCAGAAGAATTAAACGATTTCTTCTTAACAGCTGCAAACTGCCACGCAGCTACAAATTACCAGCCCCAAGATATCAATCGCTCGAGAGATAAGTTTTTCCTAAAACATGTCACTACCGGCACCGTACACAAGGCAATTATGAGAATCTCTTCCGAGGCAGTAGGAAATGATGGAGTGAGCATTGGTATGATTAAGAAGGACGTAGACACTATTATTCTAGTTATCACAGACATCTTCAACCTGTCTCTTGTCAGTAGTATATATCCTACTGAGTGGAAGCAAAGTTTAATCCAGCCTATACCCAAGACTGATAGCCTTAAGTCGCCAGGTGACTACAGGCCGATCAGCATACTACCTGCAATTTCTAAAGCCCTGGAGTACATCGTCCATGAACAACTGACGGATTACCTCAAAACTCATAACATCCATGACGAATATCAGTCATCCTTTCGAAAGCACCATAGTACAGCAACCGCATTAATCAAAGTAACTGATGACATTAAACATGCTATGGAGAGACGTGAAGCTACTATCCTAACACTGCTTGACTTTAGCAAGGCTTTTGACACAGTTGACTTCGATATATTACTAATTAAAATGAAACAGCTGAATTTCTCAAACAGCGCAATACAATGGTTCGACAGCTACCTCAAAAACAGAAGTCAACAAGTCATTTGTGGGTCGGAAAAGTCATCATGGAAAAGCGTGCGCTCTGGAGTTCCCGAAGGCTCCGTCCTTGGTCCACTACTCCTCTCACTGTACATTAATGATATTTCTTCAGTGATTCACTCCTGCAACTACCATCTTTATGCCGACGATATCCAACTGTACATAAGTGCAAGCCCCAAAAACATTGCTGGCGCAGTAGCGAGTATGAACGCAGATCTTTGCTCTGTTTCTCGATGGGCACAGAACCTAGGTCTGAAACTAAACCCCAAGAAATCCCAGGTCATACTTATATCTCATCCAATGTTAATCAGCCGGTACTTTCGCGAAAGAGTCCCTAAAATACTCCCCAATGGTACCCAACTACCATACCAAAAAACAGTAAAAGACCTTGGAATTTTCTTGGATGAACACCTAAACTGGGAAGAACAAACAGTCACAGCTTGCCGGAAATCGCTCTCCTCCCTACATGCAATTCAAAAATTTAGAAAAATATTTCCAATCCATGTTAAACAAAAATTAGTCCAAACACTAGTCTTGCCTAATCTTTACTACTGCGATGTACTTCAACACGGCACAAATAATGAAAATTCTAGATACCTCTAGCTAGTGATGAATGCCTGCGTTAGATACGTGTGCAATATTCGGTTGTATGATCATATCAGTCCTTCATACTTCCAGCTAGGTTGGATACGCCCACATATGGCACGCGATCTCCACACTATGTGCTTATTTCATCGATTTCTTAGCCACTGGTATCCCCAATACTTATCTTCTCACATTAAACACCTATCATCATTCCACAATCGCAACACCAGATCGGATACGTCTATCATCTTGGCTGTACCTTTACATAACACAAAATCTTTCTCCGTGTCGTTCTCCGTCTCAGCCATACGACTATGGAACGCGCTCCCCTGTGATCTGCGTCTTATCCAGAACTACTCAACATTCAAGAGGGAACTCAAAACTTACATATTAGGGACGGTATAGCCACCATTCTTGTGCCCATCCCATCTCTTTCTTTCTCCTCTCCATCACAGCTTCGAATTTTACCGTTCTATTTCTCTTCCTCTAACCTATCTACCTCTTATATATCTCTTTCACCCCATTCTATCGTCTTATGTCTCTGCTCGATGAGAATAACTCACAAGCTGCAAGAACATAACGAGAAAATTCCCAACTAACAATGGGACTGACATTCAGAAAAGAAAACTATGTTTACTTTCATATATATAGTCATTATTATTATTATTACTATTACTATTACTATTGCTATTATTATTATTATTATTATTATTGATTGTTATAATTATTTTTTATTGTTATAATTACATTGTACTAATGTTATAATATCTATTTTTTTCTTTAACATCAATACTGCATAATAGGCTCTATGTCCTTAATGTTATGTAGAAACTGTAACTAGTTCAATCTGAGTATGCCTGGTTAGGTGTAAGAGAGGGCCTAACTGCATATTAATAATGAAGAAAGAAATCGAAAACATTATGCAAGTAAGGTTTCAAACAAATACCTTTCTGTTTCTCAAAGTACTAGAAATGAAACTTACAATTAAAATTTTATGCTATGCCAGTCAACCGTAAACAAACCAGAATAATGAAGAGAATTTGTGGAAAAGTTCAACAATAAATAAATTTTTATGTTACTTATTTATTAATAGTCTTAGAGACATCCATGTAAGCATTGTGTAGGTAATGGGTACTTGTGGCAAATCCTTAATCTTTACTGCACAACAATTTTTGTTGCAGGCACATTCATACACTATTCATGCAGTGTCAATGGAAGTGCTCATATATTTTATCGACACACATACTACACCCTGGACAATAACACTGCTAATGGTTTAGACTACATATGTTATAAACGTTGCACTACAGCTGTTACCTCTACTTTACTCCTACGTTGTCTCGATTCTCAAACCAAAGAGCTGTCATTATGAAAAAAACCCTTTCTTACATTGTATCTATCTACTCTGGTACCTCTCTATCCAACACCTATTAAGGTCGGGGGATTAATAGGACATTGCCATCTTTACTTGGTCTTTCGGCCGAAGCTGGTTGCGAAGTCCCACTGCATATATATAAGCTGGTATTGCAATGGGGTCACCACTCCTGAAGACTATCAACCCCCCTCAATAATCAATATACGTTGAAGTACGGTTCTTTAAGTCTCAGAACTCATGGGTGATGATGTTTGGTTTGTGGGGCACTCAACTGCATGGTTTTCAGCACCTGTACAAAGTCCTACTTTTTTACACATTCTATTTTTTACGCAGTCAAAGGTAGCCACTGTCACAGATGATGATGATGATGATATTGAAGAAATGATGAGGACAATGCAAATAGCCAGTCACTGGCCAGAGAAAGTCCCCAAAGTGGCCAGGAATCAATCCCAGGACCCCATGATCTAGAAGCAGCAGTGCCAGCTAATAGACCATGACTGCGGACAGTACTCATTGAGAATAAAAAGTCTGTTCAGGCTGGTTTGAATGGTTAGAGAGACGTGGCACACACTACATATTGTAAAAGACACTGGCAGCAACCATAGTTATTACATTGTAATAACAATAAACACACACTGTTGATAAAACACCTGCTGCATAGCAATCATAGAACGAGTGTGGTATCTCTGCAAGACATCATAGCTACTTTATTATGACTATACTGAGGACAAATTTGTCTGAAAAGCACCCTCTTTTCATGACAAGGACTCGATCTGAGGCGTTTCGAGTGATTATAATTACACTGACAGTGTTCTGGGTGCTACAGTGTGGGCTCTATACTTTGCAGGATTCTCTAACATTGTAGGGTGTTCATTAACTGGTGTCCTCACCAAGTACACTGAAAAATAATTTTTCAATTTCCGCCACCAGGTGAAAATATGGCGCTGTAAGCAGTGAGAATGAGGTATCAGTGCAGGAAAAAGAGGAGAAACGATTAGACCAATGATAATGGTTGTTCTGATATGTTTATTAGGATATGATCAGAAGTGAAATGTTCAAAATGGTCCACTGAATCTACAACATGCTGATCCATGACATGACATGACATGGTTAACAGTTCCCAACAGCAAATCCAGTTTAATAAGTTTGATTGTCATCATATGATATAATGGTTGTTCTGATATGTTTATTAGGATATGATCAGAAGTGAAATGTTCAAAATGGTCCACTGAATCTACAACATGCTGATCCATGACATGACATGACATGGTTAACAGTTCCCAACAGCAAATCCAGTTTAATGTCATCATATGATATCCTTCTCATCAGGGGTATCTAAATACATCCCCAAAAAATCTTTCACATATTCCAACATCCACATGTCGCATCAATGTAGGTCAGGGGATCTCGAAGGCCACATATCCTTAAACTACATAGATATAACGTGGATGATACCGAAGGTGTCATGAAACGAATCGTTCACTCAACAACTGACATATCGTGCCACCCCATCTCACATCAAAATAATGTCACAGTCACTATTATGTTCTAGAAATGATGGAATCTCGTTGCATAACAAGGTCTTTATAAGGTTCAGATGTGGCTTGTGAAATCACACCACACTGTTACGTAAGCTCAGTGGAGTGGATGTTCCTGCACAAGATTTGGGAGGACAATCTAATATGTGACAGTTCTATGTATTCACAGCCCCATGCAAAGTAAAATATGCCTTGCCCACCCAAAGAATATTCCCCAGCAAAAGGTCACTCATTTCCATGCATGCGAAAAATGAAAGCAAAGTTGAGGCGTTGTATCCTATCATAGGGTTTCTTTAGTCATGGGCTTTCTTTAGCAACACTTTCTGAACCTTACAGAGATACTAGTCTAAAATGTGCCACAAAACGTTTTGAACTGTTGATTGGGGTGAGGCACAGGCAGAGTGTGAGTGTCAGTTTGAGTGTGAGCACTCTAACACTTACTGTGGAATTTGAGCCATCTGCTGCATGGTCGGTTGTACTAAAAGCAACTAGAGCAACCACTATGAGTGTGTGCTGCACCACTCAATTCACCTATTTCTTTAAATTTCTTGATTGTATTTTTCAACACATTTATTTCAATAATATTCCTCCAATGCAGTGCCGCTGGTCTGATAAAACAAATGTACCACTAGTGCATAGTGTTTCTTGTCAATAGCCACTTCATTGCACATGGAAGGCTTAAACCTTAACTAGGGGGTATACTTTGGCAAGAGAAATATCCCAGATTTCCGAATTAGAAATGCGCTTTCTAGGCTGAAAAACTTTTTACTGGATGGAAGTACATTCTTCCATGTGAAAAGATGATATTATTTCTCTAGGAGCTGTAAAGCTTATCAATCCCTTGAATGGTTATGGATATATAAACCTGCTCATAACTTCCTGGCACTTTATGAATCTCAACCTAGCAAAAATCAAAGCATTTTTGAAAGATCTTTGATGCATGGAAACAGGTACACTCCATATTTTTGTATCAAGTAAGTATAAACACAAATTCCATCAATTACATTACGCTAGCTTCCAAAGCACTGAAATCATGATTGTGGCGTGCTTTTGCCAGCCAAGCATTGCTCTTGTCACATGATCTCGCCAAAGATGGCATAAATATTCAGAGCATAGGCAATGATGTAGTCAGCCAATGACAACATGAATGTTAAGATGTGCAAACACACAAACTGAAGAAGTTAATGATTTAAATTAATATACACCAGTACAAGTACAAGAAAAACTTAGTGTTGATATATAACATTGACTTTTCAAAAGTTTTTGCTGTTTTTTTTCGAGGTGTGGTTAGGCAGGACCCTAAGAGCACCAGCTTCAATTTTAGCAGCATTATATTCCTGACAAGCACGATTATAAATGTCATTGATGTGCACTGGACACTTCGTGGGTTACATGGCTGTTCACATTTTCTGTACACCACTGGCGATTCGCACAGTAATGCTTGTTACATGTGAAATCGCTCAAGGACTTACTTCAGTCTTGTTTTTGAAAAGGCAACTATACTTTTTACCAGCATTAATGCATAATCTGTAATCAATGAAAGAACTATAATAATTATGAGAGACTAAACTCAAAACTTGGTCATTTTCTGTGTGTATTATCTTTTCAAGATATATGAAATCCAAGTGTGCCACCAAAACTTAAAATTATGGCATAAATTTCTGATCTTTTGGGACCAAATTTTTCAATGTTGCTGGTCCTAAGCGTTAAGTCTTGAATGAGAATATAATGCTCCATGATTTAAGGAATTCATCACACAGTCTGACACACATCATCATCTTACATTTACGTTGAAAGGAACACTTCTGAAACCAACATTCGTGATATTTCACCATGTCCTGTCAGAAATGTAAGCAGCTGTGACGTCACTAATCAAAATCAGCCCAGGAATGAGACATACTGAAAGCAGGTCGTTATTAGAAAATATTGCAGAATTTTTAACATCGATGTCGGCAGACGCCTGTGTATGCACTCGTTTTGTTGTTTTGAATGGCGCATTTTCTTTGCAACAAAAGATTTCTTTTGGTGATATTCCCTCGTTTTTGTTCTATTGCTGCAGTATTACTCTGCAATGGCCGGATAATGTAATTTCTTTATTAGTGTATCAGGTCTTAGCAATCAGAATTACAAAAATTTAACTGAAAAATAAAATAATAAATTACTGGAATTCTGAAACATCCCTAATCCGGATCTGAGCAGATCAGAGTCCTTTTTGTGTGGCTATATTAAAGACAACGCCAGCCTGGTTGGCCGTGCGGTGCAGCGCACGGCTTTCTGGGCGGGAAGGAGCACCTGCTCTCCAGCACAAATCCGCCAGGCGGATTTGTGTCGAGGTCTGGTGATCCGGACAGTCTGTGGATGGTTCTTAGGCGGTTTTCCATCTGCCTTGATGAATACAAGCTGGTTCCCCCTATTCCGCCACAGTTACACTATGTCGGCGACTGCTGTGCAAACAAGCTCTGCACGTATGCGTACACCACCATTACTCTACCACGAAAACGTAGGGGTTACACTCGTCTGGTGCGAGACCTTCCCTGGGGGGTCCACTGGGGGTCGCTGTAGTTTGTAACTAATTTACAATTTTTTTCATACAGCTTACTAATGGTCATCTTGTATCTTTGCTAAGTGACAGACTGGGCACTGGACTAAGTGCTCCATATCCATCACTGCTACCTGTGTTTTCACTGAGCAATTCAATTACAAATGTTGGTGTGGCTTTCTGCCCTAGTTGAGAGTGAGGTTAATATTTCCTTTGTCATAATTCATAGGAAGTTGAAATCACTGTGAATGTTCATCATCCTTCCCCCACAGTATCTCCCTGATATCCTTTACTCTCTGATTATTTCATGGAAACAATTTGTGATAAAGAGAAAAATTAAGGGACCTCCCATTGAAGCTTTCCGCATTTGGTGAGGTTTGTTTACTGGAGAGTATATGTCATCCGTGTACACACACACACACACACACACACACACCCTTTAGAACCTTTTACTCTAAATATCTAATTAAGTGTACAATTCCTGCCTGGTTTCATGATATTACACTACATTACATTACATTAATACTCGTTCCACAGGTCATGAATATGACATTTTGTCATGTGGAGCTTGTGAGTTTAACTTTAGGTTTCTTTACACAACGAATATTTTCTATTTTACAATCACTATTTTATAATTAAAAATTCATCTGCTGAGTAGAAAAGTCATCATTCATAAATTCTTTTGATTTATTTTTAGACGCGGGTTGACTATTGGTCAGACTGTTAATGCTACCTGGTAAATGGCCAAACAATTTTGTGGGAGCACAATACATCTCTTCCTGTGCCCAAGTCAGATTTAGCCCACTGCACTTTTCTGTTGTCTTTGAACTATGATTCATCATTAGTAACAAATTCCGTAAGTTAATGTACATATTGCAAATGTACTGGTGATACCTCCAGTTTCTTAGGTATCTGCAAGGTGATCTTGGGTGCTCTCCACCTATTATTCTGATTATGCAATTTTGTGCAATACATACTTTTTCTCTTAACGATGAGTTAATTTACCGATATGTTTGTCACCAAAATTTGCAACAACCCTTAAAGCATCAGATGCTGGACTGACATGTTTCATCAGCTCATTGATGCGTTTCTTCAAATTAATATTTCAGCAATGCTCACACCCAGAAAATTCGAATATTCTGCTTAGCAACAGATTTCTGTTCCATATCTATATTTATCAATGGTATTATGCCATTTACTGCACAGAACAGTATATACTGTTTTCTCAAAATTTGTTGTGAGAGTATATGCAGACAACCACTTCACTTTGTGAATGACATAATTCACAATTTCCTCAGCTATTTATTGTTTGGGTGTGATTACTGCATCATTAGGAAAAGAACTAGTTTTGCATCTTCATGAATGTAGAGTGCCAAGTCATCAAGATATATAAAGAAAAATTTGGGGAACAAACGAACACTGTGGGACATTGTTCTTGATACCTCCCCAGTCAGAGGACCGCTGACTATACTGTTACTGTTAATTTCTACCTTCTGGATTCTTCCACTTAAATACGAATTAAACAGTTAGTGCATGTCATACTCACAACAGGCTTCCAGTTTTCTGCTGGAAGTGCTATAAGTTACATGCGAGCTTGTACTTTGAATGAATTTATTATTTTCCTAATTTCGGTTGAGGTGGGTAGACTTTCATTTCTATCAAATTGCATAGGTACTGCTTCTTCCATGTACAACCAATTATTTCCTAATAAACAGCTGGATCCTATTTTCTTTACACCATTTACAAAATGATTATTGAAGGGACTTCTGGTTTTTGTTAAACTTTCCATTGAGTTTGATAGAAATACAGTCTTCCTGTGATTTCGACTCTCCTGTTTCCTTTCTAGCATTATCCCAAACTGTTTTATTATCAGAGGTGCGAATCTGAGACATTAAGCACACAATTCTTGACTTTTTAATACCTTTTCTTAATACAGTGCAACAGTTTTTTAAATGATTCGCTTTTACTGGATAATTACCCTCCTGGCTGTAAAATAAATTTCCATTTTCTGTATACAACATATTCTTATTCACAACTTTTTAGATTGTTTCTTACGATTAGGTTTTGTTGTTTCCTTAGGGAAATTATTTTCGAATTGAATTTGAAACTGGCATCAGGTTCCCTGTAGATCTCATCCCATTCTATTGCTAGATTTGCAATAGTTAAATTGAATGTGCTATTTTGGATGACTGTTTTGCATTATTTGCATGGAACTACGTGATGTAGTATAATTAGCTCTGCATCATGATCAGACAGACCATTCTCAAAAGAAAAAGTATTTATTTGATTAAATTTGTATTCAGTTTATCACATATCTCTCTGAGTGCTGCCTTCCTGTAATACCTATGAAGCAAAATCACTAATTTATCTCAAATTGAAAGAACCAAGTAATTACTTAAGGTCGTTCTTTGTATCACATTCTTTCAGAAAACCTACACTGAAAACCACACACACAATAATATGCTTCTCTCTTACTACCAGATGGCAGAATATAAGTATTTCTGAAATCGTTGGAAATTACTGAATGGGGACCTACACACAGCTATATTTATAAAAATGCCATTTAATTTATTCTCACAGGCAGATGCGTCTGCATGTTGCTCTAAGCAACTTTTTTTTTTTACTTTTCTAAATTTTCCATAGATCTGGATGACAGGCAGTAAGTGTTTCCTTTGCCGTACAGAACTTTCAACCCATCATTCCTTTTTGAAGCTTGTCACACGTTGTTTATTACACTATTTTGTTTGAGCCACATCAGATCAAAATAAATAATACAGAAACGATTATTTCTTTTCCTGATGCTTTGAATTTACCTTAGAGGAGCACTATTTACTACAGTATTGGATCCTCCAATGGGATGCATCTTTCATCACTGCATTTGCTGTACGTGTATGCTAAAAAAATTCTTCCTCTTGATAGGTCGCCCCTGTGAAAGGTATTTTACAATTTAAAACTAAACCTACATTTTGCCTTGTAGGATTCTCGCTACGGCCTGAAATTTCAATACACTACAATGAAGAACATCTTTCTGGAGATCGTCCAATTCCGTTTCCTGGACACAGTTTTCCATAGACTGCACTTCTGCAAATATTCTCAGTAAACACCAGATAACTACACTCCTGGAAATTGAAATAAGAACACCGTGAATTCATTGTCCCAGGAAGGGGAAACTATTGACACATTCCTGGGGTCAGATACATCACATGATCACACTGACAGAACCACAGGCACATAGACACAGGCAACAGAGCATGCACAATGTCGGCACTAGTACAGTGTATATCCACCTTTCGCAGCAATGCGCAGAGGTGTACGGCCAGTGTAGGAGATCGCTCCCCACACCATGATGCAGGGTGTTGGCTCTGTGTGCCTCGGTCGTATGCAGTCCTGATTGTGGCGCTCACCTGCACGGCGCCAAACACGCATACGACCATCATTGGCACCAAGGCAGAAGCGGCTGAAAACGACACGTCTCCATTCGTCCCTCCATTCACGCCTGTCGCGACGCCACTGGAGGCGGGCTGCACGATGTTGGGGCGTGAGCGGAAGACGGCCTAACGGTGTGTGGGACCGTAGCCCAGCTTCATGGAGACGGTTGCGAATGGTCCTCGCCGATACCCCAGGAGCAACAGTGTCCCTAATTTGCTGGGAAGTGGCGGTGCGGTCCCCTACGGCACTGCGTGGGATACTATGGTCTTGGCGTGCATCCGTGGGTCGCTGCGATCCGGTCCCAGGTCGACGGGCACGTGCACCTTCCGCCGACCACTGGCGACAACATCGATGTACTGTGGAGACCTCACGCCCCACGTGTTGAGCAATTCGGCGGTACGTCCACCCGCCTCCCGCATGCCCATTATACGCCCTCGCTCAAAGTCCGTCAACTGCACATTCACGTCCACGCTGTCGCGGCATGCTACCAGTGTTAAAGACTGCGATGGAGCTCCGTATGCCACGGCAAACTGGCTGACACTAACGGAGGCGGTGCACAAATGCTGCGCAGCTAGCGCCATTCGACGGCCAACACCGCGGTTGCTGGTGTGTCCGCTGTGCTGTGCGTGTGATCATTGCTTGTACAGCCCTCTCGCTGTGTCCAGAGCAAGTATGGTGGGTCAGACACAGCGGTGTCCATGTGTTCTTTTTTCCATATCCAGGAGTGTATGTTGTTGAACGTTGGAGAGCTGATAAGATTTCCTCTCTTTCCACTTTGTCTTTAAGGTCACAAAGAAATTTGTTTACCATGTATATAATACTTTCTGCTGGCTCTGTGTGTTTTGGAACCCAGTCATCTTAACTCAGAAATAAAAACTGCTATACTAATAAATGAAAATCTCTGTTCTGTTATCAAATATATGCTTCTGTCCAGTGTGCACACTGACAGTGACTGTCAAAAAATCTGCAAAGCCATGTCAACAGCAGCATGAATTAAGCAAAGCATTACCATATGATCTTGTCTGTCTGGTACCCACTGCTTATTATGCTATTCGGAAGGCACCTGTGGTGGAAATGACACTGCTGCGAAGGTATGAGCTTAGAGACATGCACCAAGTCAAATTGGCCAAAGAGTGCTTGTTGGCATTCAAAAAATGGAGGGAAGATGAAGGCTGTGAAAACTGGCATAACCCTCTCAACCACCACTTGTCGCTCTATGATATAGAGCAGCACAAACTTTATGCAAGGAAGCAATCTTGTTGCCTTTCACAAGTTACGTATGACAAGTTTTTGAAAGCCCAGTGCCTGTCTTGGACAAGTGATACATGATGTAGGGTCATTGCGCAAGGGTTTAACAAAGCAGTATGACCATGTGATAATGGGTGGAACAGGAACCAATATTGGCATCGATCAAGGCTACAATACTGAGTATGACCTGTTAAAATAGCATCTACAACGAATTGTACAGATGCGGGCTTGGTTGCTGCTTTCATGTGGGCGGGCAGAGAGAGAGAGAGAGAGAGGGGGGGAGGAGACAGAGAGAAGACAGTAATGAAGCTAGGGCCTGAGGTGCACAGGATGAAAAGGGGATATTTGAGCGGAGGTTGGAAGGAAAACAATGACAAGACCTTCCTGCCTCCTCCATGTGCTTCTGCTGATTGTACATGTAGCAGCTCCTGTTCCAAGTGCCCTCTGCTCTACATTCACAGGGTCAACATTCCGCTCAGTTGAGATGCATGTCATTTTTCACTGATATCAGCGTTAGCATCCAGCCACGAACACGACCACACCCATGGCCACTGCTCCAGCAACTTACGAAAGCACACACTGCGCTGTTCTCCTTACATCTCTGAGCCCATCATGTCATATCACATTACTACAACTAACACGAATTAAGTGTTGCGTACGTTTGAATTGTTTAAAATGCCTGTCCATACAACGAATGTTTAAGTACTGATGTACCAGCAACTCTTATTATGTTTCGTTACTATTGTGTCAGTAGTGGGTGGTACTTTCTTTTTTAAATATCTATGTACAACTCTCTCACAGCATTTGCATCTTGATAATAACTGATGACGACGTCTACTTTGTATTATATACAGTTAATACACTTTTTGGCCATGGCATACTGTAATGGGAGTGGTGGTGATGAAAATACTGAAGCAACTTGCTGCTGCTACTGTGGTATTCCAGAAAATGAAATGAGGGTGTAGTTGGTAAATATGTGAAGAGCAACTGGCTTTGAGACAATTATCAGCCACACCACCTAAATGTCCTAAGCCAACGAGCATAGACATATGTAAGATGACGATGATGGCTGATGATATATATATATCTATATTAGTACTCTAGAAGTCACAATTAATAGCCTGGCAGAGGGTCATGGAACAATCTAATCTACTTCTCTACCATTCCACTGTCACTGCGTGCAGGGAAAACGAACATGTACATCTTTCCATATGAGCTTTGATTTTTCGTACTTTACTATGATGATAATTTCTCCCTATGTAGATGGGCGCCAATAAAATATTATCACACTGATGACAAAATTCATGTTTGAGATTTCATGAAGAAGTCTTGCAGTAGTGAAAAACGCCTTTGTTTTTTACCACGACCCCAGTTCATGTAGCATATCTATAGCACTGTCTACTTTATTTCTCGATAATACAAAACGAACTGTCCTCTTCTGAATTTCTTTGATGTGCCCTACCACACTGCAATACTCCACAAGAGCACAGACAAGCCGTTTCGTTAGTTCACCTGTTACCTTTTCCAAGTGGCCTGCCAAGAAATTAGTCTTTGGTTTGATTTCTCCAGAGCATTATCTACATGAATGTTACTATTTTATTTATTCGTGAGTGTAATTCCTATGTATTTAGTTGAGTTCACAGCTTTTAGGTTCGTATGATTTGTCTTGTGAACGAAATTTAGCACATTCCTTTCAGTACTCATGTGGTTGACTTCATACTTTTCCTTATTTACAGTCAATTGCTATTTTTCACATCATACCTATATCTTTATCACTTCACAATTCGTTTTGATCATCTGATGACTTTACAATAAGGTAAATGACAGTATAATCTGCAAACAATCGAAGAGAGCTGCTCAGATTGTTTCCTAAATCGTGTATGTAGGTCAGGGACAAGAGAGGGCCTATAACAGTTACTTGAGAAACGTCAGATATTACTTCGATAGCTTTCTGTCAGTTATTACGAACTGTGACCTTTCTGGTACAAAATCACGAATCAGTGCACTCAACTAGGGTGCTACTCCAGGGGAACGCAATGTAATCGAAAGTCACTTGTGAGGAATTGAGCCAAAAGCCTTCTGTAAATCAAAAAATATGGAATTCATGTAATGTCATCTGTCCAAATCAGCCATTACTTTGCGAGAATACAGAGCTGGTTATGTTTCACAAGAGTTATGTTTGTCGAATATGTGTTGGCTGTTTGTCAACAAATGATGTCTTCAAGGTAATTCATAATGTTCAAGCAGATAATATTTTCAAAAACCTATTGCAAAGCGCCTTTAGTGGAATATGTAGGCATTTCATCGGGTTACTCCCATTTCCTTTCTGGTTTCTGGTGTAATTTGTGTAAATATCCTGTCTTCGGGTACGTATCTTTCTGCAGTTGAAGAGTTGCATATGACTGCTGATTATAGAGCTATTGTATCAGCATATTCTGATAGGAACCTGAATGGTGTACAACCTGGACCAGAGGCACTGCTTTTCTTAAGCGTTTTAAGCTGCTCCACTACGTTTGGGTGTGGGCAAAGATGGCAGTCACATATCCTGCAATTCAACGGCACATTGTGCAGTAATCTACTTTTGATAGCTTGCCAAACTATCCACCCATTGGAAACTACCATAACTCCACTCCATGATGCATTCTGTGCATTGATGGAAGTGGAAATGTATTATTCAACGTTACCAGATGTGCGCACTGAATTACGATCTAAAATAAGTTTGTTGGTATACCCAGCTGTAAGGAAGAGTTTATAAAATACCTCTATTTCAATGTAAATCAACAATTACCACCATAACCAAGTGGGCAAAATAGTCTCACCACAAGGGTCTTTAAATGAATGGTCCTGCTATGATGAAGGTAGAAACCAGAAGAACAACACAAATGGTTCATTACTTCCATTGGGGCTTCATGCTGCAGATCATAATTTAGTTATTATACTGTTGACATTCTGTGGGAGTCCACTTAGGGCATGTATATATTTTTCAAAAATTCTGTTTCAGTCCAAATATCAGCTACTGCCGGAGATTTTGCATGGAGTTAAGGCACTAACATACTGAACTACCAGCAAAAGCAATGATATTCCACCATCTAAAAATGTAGTACCAAACAGCACATTCTTATTTGTTAACATCTCAGTGGAAAATCAGGATATCTGCAGATATTTCTGCTTTGATCGCCACATGCAAATCAATATATTTTATTTCAGTGGGACATACTTAAGCGTACCACAGCTGTTGGTCTGAACTTCTGAACAGGACAATCTGAATTTAAAGCATATTTTACAAGCATGTGTAGGAGCTCACGTCACTCAATAAATACGTTATATGCGAGGACTTCTGGTTACAGATTAAACTAGTAAACTGAATGACGATCAATAGAAACAGAACATCAACAAGTTTCTTCAGAAAGGCAATGCACGAAAACGTGCCGGTGTCAGTATATTGTACAATATGTACAAATTTGCCCATGTGCTGCACATACATTCAGAGGACGCAAAGCAACTGCATTTGACAGAAAAATGGAGCCTATCAACACTAAATTAATGGATCTGAAGGTCTTGTTAAGGGAGGTGCTACAAATGATGTGTTCTTGAATGCGTGAATACAGTAATGTGAGCCTGCATCTCGTGGTCGTGCGGTAGCGTTCGCGCTTCCCACACCTGGGTTCCCAGGTTCGATTCCCGGCTGGGTCAGGGATTTTCTCTGCCTCGTGATGGCTGGGTGTTGTGTGCTGTCCTTAGGTTAGTTAGGTAAAAGTAGTTCTAAGTTCTAAGGGACTGATGACCATAGATGTTAAGTCCCATAGTGCTCAGAGCCATTTGAACCATTTTTGAACAGTAATGTGAACTGTATGTCAATGAGAAAATAAAGAAGTCAATGCAAAACTAATGTATATGTGGAACAACAATCTCATAGCTAAGACACTTCACTCCCATCACCACCAATTGTCTCAAAGCATATGGAAGTTGTAAACTTTCAAAAATGGCTCAGTATACAGCAGCATGTTGCCGAAAAAGTGTAATGTTAAAAACTGAGGTGCGGATGGCAATTTGACAGGAGTTACTTTTGTGAAGGCTAGGTCAACTGCAATGAGACGAGCATCTCTCAAACAGTTAGCCAGTGTGGAGATGCTGACATCAGAGAACATCATATACAGTGCCGCCAAGTGTGGAAAATAAGGGAGTTATGCCGACTGATGGTGGGGCTTATAAACCAAACTGCACATTCCAGTGTGACACCAACGTGGATTCTCTTTCCTGACATTAAACTGCACCCAAGAATGAAGAGCAAAGGCATGGCCTGGCCACTGGGACACATTGCCTATGCTATTTTTGAGATACAACATAGTGACGCCGTGCACCGACAGGCTGAAAGAGCTGTCAGGGACTATGGATAAAAGCAGAAACAGGAGGAGGAGTAACGCTGAGTTAAGACAGAACATATGGGGGTCATCAGGGCAAAACCATATTTGTTAGGTAAGCACTCAATATGCTTAACCAAGAAGGCAATAAGAATAGGGAACAAGTAATTTCAAAGATTGCCTAGGTTGTTACAGTTAATAATTTCGAAAATGTCAAATGTTAAAAATATGCCCTGAAACTCTAAAAACATGTGGTCCAATATTATGTATGACCAACGCATGTAAAACCCCAAAAGGATGAATGGAAGTCTCATAGAGCGAGAAATAGAGCAGTAGCAGCTCCACATAGTGCAGGTAAAATTGTCGAAGTTCGGCCTGAGACACTGAACAATCTACCTCTACTAACTAAATGAAATCATTGCTCAATTACGACTGTAAAAAGAATTCAGATCACATGACGAAAATATTATCGATCTTACCTGAGCTTAGAAAAATATACATCGTCGAGTAATTGAGGAGAGAGTTGTTCATGAGCTTTACAGACCTGCATGCAGAATATTTCTGATAATACGAGGAATGGATTATGGCAGGCTAATCTCAAATACACAAGACTACTAACAATCAAATAATGGCTTCAAGTACATTTTCAGGGTCACAGACACATTCCAATTTTGCTTGGGCCTTACCTTTGAAAGGAAAGATAGGGAAGGAGGTTTGAGAGGTTTCTGAACAATTGTTGCACACAGAACTAATCGACTGTCTAACAACCTTGAGACATGATGGAAGTGAATTTACGACAGGCAGTGCAAAACAGAATCGGAATGATGTGGGATAAATCACTATTCAACATTCTCCCATTTGGAACCTAGTATTGCCAATTGGTTGAACTGAACAATCAAAAACCGAATGTGGAAGCAATTGATCTTCAACATATGTGCAAATGGCTGAACATACAGCCACAAATCATTGACAAGTATAATTGCATTCTTCACCACAGAATTAAGAACAAACCTACCAATGTCACAAATGAATTACAGGAAAGCTTTGAACCCAATATTTTCCTCATAGAGCTGGTCATAAGACGTCGAGGGAAGAGGACTTTGATGAAATGGGTTAGTTTCTCATCAGAGCTCAACAGCTGGGTGAACACTCACAATCCTATGTAATATGAACAGCAAAGCTCAAACCATGCAGTAGTGGGACATGAGTGCTAGGAAACGTATTAACAAAGTTGGAGGTGGTATTCTCGACAATCTGCCATCAGAAATTTGTATCTCTGGATACAATTTCTGTGGAGCTGGAACAAAATTAAAATAGCACCGAACTTATGGTGATAAGGGCTTTAAGGTTCTGGACCATGTATGCAAAGAGGACAACGCTGCCTACACTACAAATAAATCTCATCATATTGCAGACCAAATGCTCACTCATTGATAAGGCTGTGCCGGTATGTCATTGATAAGGCAGTGTTTGCTCGAACTTAAATTGGGTACCGGACTAACCTCCAAGCAATACTGAAGGCAGCTCACTGCGTACTAAAGAAGAAAAACCTATGGGATGTTTAAAAAATCGGTATATATATGAAGACAGTAACTGTTCTCGAGAGAAGAGATACTGTGGATGACTGTGCAGCTTCTCCCTTGGATAAATGATAACTAACTGAAACCCTCAGCTGCCGACAGGTGTTGTTGATATACCACGATGTGGACAGCTGAAAATGTGTGCCGCCACTGGGACTCGAACTCGGGATCTCTTGCTTACATATCAGACGCTGTATCCATCTTTTTTTTTAATTTTTTTATTATCAGATTGACTTGGTATATTTCACGAGAATTCAGACAACCATAGTCAAATCATCATTTAATATTAGCTGCAAAAAGAAAATCAACAAATTAGTTGTAACACAAATAAAACATTTCGTCTGAAGGGGAAGACCAACCAGTTATCCCACCCGTATGAATTTGGGGTGTATATATATACATGCAAAAGAGAAAAAAAAATTACGAAAAAATACAACAAGGGAGGGGACTCAAGCTCAGGGAAGAAACAGGAATCACAGGGGAACTTAACCAACACCTTGACGGTTCAACACAAGAAAAAGCATATTCGCAAAAAGCGTTCGGTATTGTGTTAACCTCTGCCATTTCCAATGCGCAGTTGACAAATAATGGTGAAAAACGCGGGGATCTGGGTCATTACCGCCTTCAATGACGTAATGGACATAGTAACCCAAGAGCCAGACAATCGTGTTCGTTTTCGTCTGAGGAAAATAAGAGATGTCCGGATGTAAGAAGATGTCGTCTGGGAATGCTGTTTCAGGCCCTCTAGTAAGAAAAGCTAATTGACGGCGGACCCAGAGCCAATGATCCCGTCTGCAAGCAACTAGCCTGTGAAGTAAGGTGTCAGTTTGATGACATTCCTCACACTGATCAGTCGGACGAAGGCCAATACGAAAAAGACGATCACCAGTAGGTATCAGACGGTAAATGACCTTATACCACGTTGAAACAATCTCCATCGGCAAAATGGGAAGACTAAGATGAGACCAGACCGTTTTCCATGACGTTGACGGGGAAGCAAGTTCAACAGAAGAAGGGAAACATGCTGTACCCCAACGGATTTGTAGCATGTTGGTAGTAATATGCGTCATAGAAAGTATATCAGCACCCAGAATACCGACAAGTACAAAGTATTCACGAATGTGCCGCAATTTAGGATTAATCCGTCCAACATCAACAGGAGGGGTCAGACTGGCCGGCCGGAGGCGGGAAAGTAAACGAGAGGTGACCGAATGCGGAGCCCGCGTACAGGTTAAAACATTGCGGCGGGCAAATAAGATGGACGTCTTCACTTTGATATCTGAAAGACCCAATCCTCCAAGCTTCCGAGGCCTGGCCACAACTTCATACCGGACACGGAAGACATGGCGGCGCCACAGAAATCGACTAGACAGCTGTTTCAGCCTGCGGGCCATCATCGCGGGAAGCGGGAAGACCTGCGCAACGTAGTATATTTTACTGAAGACATAGGTCTCTAAAACCCGTGCCTTGTGAAGGAGGCTAAGGGAACGGCGGTCATGTTCAAGGATCGCCCCGTGAACACGACTCGTAACCTCACGCCAATTTAGTGCCGCCATTTTGATCGGATTACGATCCACTATGATCCCCAAGGTCTTATGGCGATCGACAACCGTCGCCCAAGGAATGACGACATGATCAAAGCCTCTCAACGGCAGGAACGTGCATTTGCGATCATTAATGCGAGCACCAGCAAGACCACAAAATGAATCCAAGGTATCCTTAAGCCGCGGTATGTCCTCGGCATGTCGTACTAAAACCATGACGTCATCGGCGTATGGACGGACTGCAAAAATTTCCCCCAATATATGCCAGCCACGTAATTGCATGGTGAGATGGCGAAGTAAGGGCTCTAAGGATAGAACAAAAAGTGACATGGATAAGGGGCTTCCCTGGGGTAACCCCCGTCTGATCGATATCCGGGGGGTAGGGTGACCGTTCACAATCACCGAGACACTGATACCGGTAAAAAGATTAGTTAAGACTTGTCGAGAATCATTATTAAAGCCGACAGCGGTGAGCACTCTCGATAAAAAATCATGGCTGACGCGATCGAACGCTTTTTGGAAATCAAGAAAAAGCAAAGCCCCTGGGATATTAGCGGCAGCTGCCACCGATATTACATCGCGACATTCGAGAACGGAAGTCAGTATCGTGCGTCCAGGCACACAGCTTTGGTGGGCGGCAATAATGGTATCGAGCAGCTTAGAGAGACGGATATTAATTGCTCGAGCGACAAGTTTATAATCAAAGTTAAGGAGAGTAATAGGACGGAGGGAATCAATTGCAGGACGACCTGTGGATTTCGGGAGGAGGACCATTCTGCCTTCCTGAAAAGGAGCAGGAAGTGAGACTCCCCGCATCATTTCATTTACCATCGACGTTAAGGTGTCACCAATGAGCGGCCAAAATTGAACATAGAACTCCTTAGGAATACCATCTAATCCAGGCGACTTGCGGGACTGCGATCCTGCAACAACATCATATATGTCATCCTTCTGAAAGGGACGCAGAAAGGCGTCGTTTAGTTGAGGAGTGACGACGCGAGGCAGCAAGGAGGTAAAGTCATCAAGAGAGGTTTCCGCCGGGACATGAGTATCGTACAGATCAGTAAAATAGGTGTAAACGAAGTCAGAAATGTCACTGTGAGAGGTGAACACGCGGCCGTCAGCGGTTGTGAGGGAGGAAAGGCACCCACGTTTCCGGCGCGACCGTAAACGGACTAGATGGTAGAGTGACGTCAGTTCCTCTTGTAGAAGGGAACGTGGTTGAGACCTCGTCCGCAGGCCCTCCATTTCAATGCGTTTGAGCTGCAGCAATTTGGCTTTGATGCGCTGTATATCAGTAACCCGTAGGGGAGCATGCGTAGCACTATCGTACAGTTGACGTAAGACAGAATAGTAAAATTCTTGCGTTCGTCGATCTTCTGCCACCTTCGCAGCCCCAAAACGCATGAGAGCCCTACGGATGTGTGGTTTTGCCGGTTGTCGCTCGTAATTAAACGTAACGGCTACAGCGCAATGTTCAGTAAAACAGGCTGGTATCACATCAACAGCCAGAAGTTGCCGACACAAGGAATCGGAAAGGTAAAAGCGATCGAGGCGACTGCTAGACGTGGGAGTAAAGTAGGTATGTCGCACAAGTGTAGGATAGCGAGAAACCCACACGTCACGCAGGTGCAAGGAGCGCACAAGGTCGTCGAGTTCTTTACTGAAATCAAAATTAGGAGACTGATCTACCGGCCGTAGAACACAATTGAAGTCCCCACCTAAAATTATCTTTGTCGGGGATTTACGAAGCAGGTAAATGACTTCTTCTTTATAGAAACTCGAACGTGCGGTAGTACAACCCGAACCAGAAGGGGCATAAAGAAGGAGTAAACTGAGATCATAAAACGTGCACCCGATCCCCCTTCCACTGTCGAGTACTTCGAAATTCATCAACGGAATGCCTTCTCTATAAAACAAGGCAGTGCCCGTAGAAAGTTCGGAAGCGACATTAAAAAACGCCGAGAACCCAGGAATGGAAAAATGGTCGAATAGGACTTCCTGTAAAAAAACAACATCTGCCCCAGACTGATAGATAAACTGTCGCAAAGCGGCGAGCCGAAGCTCAGAACATATTCTGTTAACATTCAGAGTAAGAAATGTATATGCTTGCATGGAACTTCAACCCAGAAAGAAGAACAAAGTTCGGTAGAGAGCCGTCAGCTGACGGAGCAACATACAAGTAATCATACCAGAAACAAGCGCTGAACCACAGAGAGAAAAACTACGAAACAGAACCCTCATCTTCCCGCTGCTTTTTCTTCGGCCATGACGCGGCTCTCTGTGGCTGTTTACGGATTCGACTGCGGCTCCGCGATGCCGACGCTGCAGCGTTCGGCTGCGTGGGAGCATCATGTACACATTCCGTGTCAGACTGCGGGAGAGAGGCCTCTACATCCCACTCGTCCGCAGACATGGGTTCACGGTGGGACAGTTGGTGAATAACAACGGGATCCACAGGCTCTGGAGAATCAATCAGTTGTTTGATGGGAGGAGGCTGTGACCAAGAGGGGGCGACAGAAATTCCAGAAGGGGGATGCGAAACAGAGTCAATAGGAGAAGTGTCAGAGAGAACCGGAGAAGACACGTGGCAACCAGAAGCAGGTTCCGTCACGGGCGTCTCCGAAGAGGCTGCCGCGGCAGCAGGAACAACGTCAGATAAGGTGTCAGGGAGCTTCTGCAAAGGCGTGATAGCACCTGTGGCGTCCTCATCCACGATTTCCGACTGAGAAAGAGAGTCCTTTACCGGAGGCCCATCGGAAGGGCGAGCCAATAAGGTAGATTCATCAGCCGCATCATCCTGTGTTCGCCGACGCTTGTTGTGAGAAATCAGCGCGGGCACATAGGAATTAAGGGCAGCAACATCCCTACTCAAGGACAACGGGGGAAAATCACGGCCGTTGTCGGGCAATGGATCACTGCGTCCCTCAGTAACAGTGAGCGATTCAGTCCGAGATCCTTGCGGGAGAAGATCAGCTAAAGTCAATTGTTTACGCTGTTCGTATGTAGGTTTTAATACCACCACACGCCGCGGACAATTAGTACGGAAATGACCAGTTTCATTACAATAATAACATGTTCCTTCCTGGCCACTGTACGTGATATGGACCCTATAACCACATACCTGTAGGTGAGAAGGAATAGGTTTTTTGACCACCATTTCCACCGACCGAATACCTCTATATACCTGTAAGCGGTGCTGAGCAGACCAGCGTTCCTTTCGAATATGGCGTACGTCCCCATAAGGAAGCAAAACGGACTTCAGAAAACAGTCGTCAACCTCGGGCGGAAGGTTAAATACCCGAACATTCGTATATATCACTTCTGCATTTTCCAAGAGAACCATACTAGTGGAACCATCACGGTGCGTAAAGGGTACCTGAGAACAATGACGAGAAAGTAGCCTATCAACCTGGAGCGGGTCAAGAAACTTAACAAAAAACACATATAATTCGCTGTCGAAATATGCGGTATGCACCTGATAGTAGTGACCTTAACTGTATCGACTAACCAGTCATGTATCTCCAAGGAACCGGGCTGGACGTGACGCGTGGATTTGTCAAAGGTAAAACTGACTGTACCTGTACGCGGAACTTTCGTGGGAACCATGGTGGGCATCACGGCGAGAGACGACGCCGCGACAGGAAGGGCCGCACGAACACCAAACACCAGCCGACAACCAGCGATGCGACGCGCACGTAGACCAACACGGCCCTAAACTGACAGGAGGAAAACACGCTGCGCTACGGTAGAGGCGGAACTAAGAGCACAACCTAGTCGCCCGACGCGCGAAGCGAGAATGGCTCAGCCACCGGGGGCGGACAGTTGCCGCATTAGAAGCCAAATACTATCTGAGCCACCGAGGACACAGATGAATAGCACGACTGCAGGGACTTATCCCTTGCACCCTCCCTGTGAGTCTCACATTCCCAACTGTCCACAATTCTACCTATGTAATGTACCTTATAGACATTTCCAGGGAAAAGCTGCACGGTCATCTACAGTATTGGTTCTTTGGAGAACAGTTACTGTCTTCATATATATAGTTAAAGGCTACCAAGCCATTGACTTTCGTCTGTTGCGCACAGGTTGCCCAAACTCTTACGGGAATCGCCAAAGCGTGCACGAGTAATGAGTGAATGGGCAAATGTCTATAAGGTACATTACATAGGTAGAATTGTGAACAGTTGGGAATGTGAGTCTCACGAGAAGCGTACAAGGGATAAGTCCCTGCAGTCACGCTATGCATCTGTGTCCTCGGTGGCTCAGATGGATAGAGCATCTGTCATGTAAGCAGGAGATCCCGGGTTTGTGTCCTGGTCGGGGCACACATTTTCAGCTGTCCACATCGAGGTATATCAACAACACCTGTCGGCAGCTGAGGGTTTCAGTTAGTCATCATGTAAAAAATTGGTGACAGCGGCAAAGCGTGCCTTGAGGCAGAAAGAAGGAAGG
Source organism: Schistocerca gregaria (assembly GCF_023897955.1). Taxonomy (NCBI): domain Eukaryota; kingdom Metazoa; phylum Arthropoda; class Insecta; order Orthoptera; family Acrididae; genus Schistocerca; species Schistocerca gregaria. The sequence goes on along the minus strand of NW_026061730.1, from coordinate 4,273,998 downwards.
AAACTATGTGTTAAAACGCCCAGGTTACTACCAATACCAAAGATATCTGGTGGAATAATTTCGTTTCTGATGCCTCCATTTGCTGCGCTGTCAGCCACTGGTTTCATTAGATAGGACAGCTGAAATCATATTTCGAGCAATACAGAGCGCCCGAAAATGCGAAAATTAATTTCAAACAGCAAAAGGCATAATATGACTATGGAAGCCATCGCTATCGTTAAGGCCTATCTTTACAAAAACAGGAGATGGCTTGGTCAGTACATTTAAAAAAGGCCCACAGCAATGGTACTGGAAAGAAGGATGAAAAACATAAGAGCTGTTTAAACTCGTCAGAAAATTTAAAATAACGAGATTTCACAGCGTTTTTATGTAGGGTACACTGCTTGAGACAATGTGGAAGTACAAGAAACGTGGAACTGTCAACTTAGATGTTGTTCGGGGTATGGAGCTCTTGGTGACTTATGGCCACCTGAGGAATTGTGTTGTCACTTCACCAATAGGAACCACCTACTATACAATGTTCGACTCTACCATGACATCAGTTGATACCTCTGAGGATATTTCTGCATGACACTTTTCCTGAAAATTGCACAAAAACAAGAAGTATGCAAGTCTCCACATCGTCTGAATCTGCGATGTAACTACGTTCACTCTAATCCTAATTGATCTCAATTGAAAGCAAACTACTTTCCTTCAACATATGAGCAGGGGGTAGTGATATGCTGCATTGATTGGTCTGGAAACACACAAAAGCATGGCTAACGTCACTGATGTAATAATAAATTGCATCTAAGGAATGGGGAAGTTGGGGCAATACCTCCTGGCTCTTGCGACACTGACAATTCATATGCATACTTGAAAAGTTTTCTTAAAGGATTTGAGGTACATGCAAACATTAATATGTTGAAATCAGAGACAAAAGCAAAACACATTAAGGACCTTAATCTCAAGTATTCAAGAAGGAATAGGACAAGTGGCCTGGATGCTATGTACGGCCAGGTAAGAATACATGGGATGACCAAGTAAGTTTCCAATCAGACATGAGCCCCAGGATTTTCTAGTTTCAGCGAGTGTAAGAACAAAAGGTGCAAGATTTAAAGAGAGTGTAAGATACTCACTCCGCCTCCAAATATTCATATAAAAGGTTTTGGCAGTGGAAAAGTGAAAGCCACTGCCCAATGCCTCACGAGAAAAGACGATAGGAACGACGCTGAAGACGCCACTCAAGGAGACAAGTTGATGTAGAACTGCAACAGATTGTAAAATCATTGACGAAAAGGAAGCTGAGATGCCTGGTGGGAGAGTCCACATTATGGTTAATTGGGATAGCAAAGATAATGATACTCAGTACGAGTATTCAGGCTTCTCTTTTTCCTGGATAAATGTGGTTGACACAGCCAAACCATATAAACCTCGAGAAAACTTTGTCTTTCAGAACTTCCTGTACTAAATGGGGCAAATACCTCAGAAGCCCCATATGTATAGACTACAGAGAATACCAGCCCTCTAGAAGATGCATCAGGATAATGGTTCAAAATGTTAAGAGCACATTTCTGCAAGCAAATCACATCGTTGCATGCCTCAGTCCACAAGGGACCAGCTCATGCTATAGAAAAATTGAAGTGCATGGTATTGAACATACTGCAGCAGTAAGGATTTAGACTATCTAACAACTGCAAGTAACAGGGTGGGGTTTTATGTCTTTGACTCGGTTCTCCTGGTTGGGAACAGGATAAATCTTGAGGAGTGATGCTGTAAGCAGTTGTTGGGCTTGAAAATCGCAATACATCTTCAGAAGCAAAGTTGCGTTACATAAATGAGAAAAGAATTTCGCTGGGCCTGCAACTGCAACAATACCTTTCGGAATAATGCACAAATAAAATGTAGCAAAGGACTGACCACCTCTGGTACGTGATACCATGAGGAACTTACATGCAGCTGAGAGGGACTTCAAATCTTTAGCCTCATTCTGTTTATGTTTAGTAGACACACTAAAATGGTGATATTGAGTCACTGAAAAAAGAAATGCCCATTATTGCCAACATCTCCAATGGCATGCTCCCTCCACCCTAAGTGACTGTTCACACCTCAGGCCACAACTCCCGAACTCCAGGCAGAGGGACCAATTGGCATTTGGAAAGGTAACAGCTTAGGCAGTCACCCCTCTCTGTGCCTGGCCTGTATCAGAGAGTATGTGCAAACCGTACGTGTTGACCCGGAGCTGGGAATTACCTTGTGAATTATGCATTACCTTGTAGCCTGTAATGTGTGTAATGAATGAGCAAGCCTTCAGGAACACACTGGGATGAAGGAGAAACCAAGAGAATGAGGATTCAAAGGTTAAGTCTTCACAACCTTACTGAAACTGGCACCAGCTAATTATGTTTCTTCTTGATGGTGCCCCATAAACTGTCATCACTACAAGCTTGTGTGTTTCCTGAGCACCACTATGGCACAGCATTGACAGAGCTGTTCAACACTATGTTCATTAACCTAGAAGGCGGGGAATCAGCTCAAATTTTTGGGTATATAGCCACTCACTATTTCTTCTTTCTTGTTCTACGACAGTATGACATTAGCTTCTGCCCATCAAGATGAATCTGTTGAATTTCATGTAATGTTCTGCATTAAGCACAATACAGCTGCTGATACACCACTGAACTTTTATTTTCCTGTACAGATATTAGACATTTGCTCTATTTCTCTACCAACAGTCACATAATGGTTGTTGCAGATCATAGCATTACTGACCATACTATCTTGTAATGTTGTTGCTTATTGGTAATACTGAATAATTACAGTAGTGCATTTTCTATCTGAAGTACTTTCACAAGTAATAATAATTTTTATTTCCCACGAAGTTCTGCAGTGAATTATGAAAACTTACTTTGCACTATCAGATGGGTATCTTGTTGAGGTTCCCACCTGAAATATTTGAAGAAATGACCAGTGATTTACAACAGGTAAGACAGTAAACACATTTCTATTAATGCCCACCAACATGTGATTGGTCCACAAAATGCTGTAAGTGAGGCTTCAAAATATCATTAAAGAGGACAAGATAAACTGTTGCAGTTAGAATGATAGTAAGAATTCACTCTACATTTTCTCACTTTGTTTTCAGTACTGCAAATAACTACATAAGCCAATAATTCAGCTGTGGCCATACTTCTTATTAGACACTTCACAAAGGAAAGTGACAATAAGCATCTTTAATCTGTCATGCTTTTACACCTTGTATACAATTTTCATTCACTTTTGTTTGTTATGAAAACTGCCACTCACTGACAGACGAATCGACCATCATAAGTTAAACATTTAGGTCTCTGTCCTCTGGGCAGCCCATACCAACTTGTATAAGTGAGGAGTGACTTCTAAACCCAACAGCAAGTCAAAAAATGGCTCTGAGCACTATGGGACTTAACGTCGGAGGTCATCAGTCCCCTAGAACTTAGAACTACTTGAACCTAACTAACCTAAAGACATCACACACATCCATGCCCGAGGCAGGATTCAAAAAATGGTTCAAATGGCTCTGAGCACTATGGGACTCAACTGCTGTGGTCATTAGTCCCCTAGAACTTAGAACTACTTAAACCTAACTAACCTAAGGACATCGCACACATCCAAGCCCGAGGCAAGATTCGAACCTGCGACCGTAGCAGTCGCACGGTTGCAGACTGCGCGCCTAGAACCACGAGACCACCGCGGCGGGCGCAGGATTCAAACCTGCATGTTATAAAGATTGGGAGGTAGCAGTGTAGTACTTCTGGAGACTGTGGCATATCGCAACCACAAACAAATGTGCACAGTCAGTGGCAAGAACAAGAAATAACAGTAATCGAAAAGCCAAGGTCCAGTCATCCTTGAAGAAGAGCAAGGAGGGCGGATAGAATGATTTGTAAGCAATCAGCTGCTGCTCCAAGAGAAATATCTCAACAAAACAGGGATCATCTGAAGCAACATACGGGACTGAGCTGACACATGTCTACTGTAAAAAGGCACTTAGTAACAGGTGAGTTACACGATAAATGACATAAACCTACTCATAAATTCAAAAAAATAGGACTGGATAGAGTTCCCAAGGAAACCCCGAACTTGGAATGCCAAAGACAAGTCTAAAGTTTTATGGAGTGACAAAAGTTAATGTAACGTATTTATTTTCTGATGGTGTCCAGTACACAGGGTGAGTCACTAACTATTGCCACTAAGAGTAATTCTCAAATTATGGTAGGAGTTGAGACGTTTGTGGGACGAAAGTTGCAGTATAGAATGGGGGCAACAACATGACGTTGGTTTTATTTTGCTTCAGAGATATAAAGGTCAACTTTCTTTTTTTTTTTAATGGGTTGCTATGGTTTGTTACATATTTTCTGATAGCGGCTACGGAGACAAATTCAATTGTGTCTAAGAGTAAGGTCTTTGAAGGTCAACAAAGCGACATAAAGGTGGCATGAACATCCAGTTACAGGTGTTCAAAGTGATGGTCATTGGTATGAATGTAGTGCTGCAATGCTCTTATCATGGACTGAGTGGTATTCCCTATCACATTGACACTTGTCGAAGAACATGCTCTGACAATTCTCTCTCGCATGTTTTCAGGTGTAGCTGGAATGTCTTTATAAACAGTCTCCTTCGCAAATACCCAGGGGTCAATGTTGGGGCCACTCCTGTTCCTTATTTATATAAATGATGTGCCCTGTAGTATTATGGGTAGTTGAAATATTTATGTTTGCTGATGACACTAGTAAAGATTGTTGTGTGAAACATTGGCTCGGTTTCAAATAGTGCAGTACATGACCTCAGTTCATGGCCTGCAGAAAATAAACTAATGCTAAATCACAATAAGAGTCAGTTTTTATGGTTTCTAACATACAATTCAACAAAACTTGACGTTTTGATTTCACAGAATGGGCCTATGATTAGTGAAACTGAACAGTTCAAATTTCTAGGTGTTTAGATAGATGGTAAGCTCTATTGCAAAGCCAACATTCAGGATCTTGTTCAAAGACTTAAAACTGCAATTTTTACTGTACTAACGGTATCAGAAGTGAGTGATCGTTCGACACGAAAATTAGTGTATTTTCGTTATTTTCATTGGTTTATGTTGTATGGTATTATATTATGGGTTAACACTTCCCATTCTAAAAGATTATTTTTGGCTCAGAAACAGGCGGTTCGGGTAACAAGTGTTGTGAGTCAAGCGCCTCTAGTCCACTTCTGTTCACGAGTCTGGTTATTTTGACATTGGCCTCCCAATATACAGGGTAGTCCATTGACAGTCGCCGGGCCAAATATCTCACGAAATAAGCGTCCAACGAAAAAACTACAATGAACGAAATTCATCTATCTTTAAGGGGGAAACTGATGGCGCTATGGTTGGCCCGCTAGATGGCGCTGCCACACGTCAAACGGATATCAACTGCGTTTAAAAAAATATGAACCCCCATTTTTACTACATGTTCGTGTACTACGTAAAGAATTATGAATGTTTTAGTATGACCACTTATTTCGCTTTGTGACAGATGGCGCTGCAATAGTCACAAACGTGTAAATACGTGGTATCACGTAACATTCCGCCAGTGCGGACGGTATTAGCTTCATGATGCATTACCCGTGTTGAAATGGACCGTTTACCAATTGCGGAAAATGTCGCCATCGTGTTGATGTATGGCTATTGTAATGAAAATGCCCAACGGGCATGTGCTATGTATGCTGCTCGGTATCCTGGACGACATCATCCAAGTGTCCGGACCGTTCGCCCGATAGTTACGTTATTTAAGGAAACAGGAAGTGTTCAGCCACATGTGAAACGACAACCACGAGCTGCAACAAATGACTATGCCCACGTAAGTGTTTCAGCTGTTGTCGCGGCTAATCTGCACATCAGTAGCAGACAAATTGCCCGAGAATCGGGAAGCTCAAAAACGTCGGTGTTGAGAATGCTACATCAACATCGATTGCACCCGTACCATATTTCTATGCACCAGGAATTGCATGGCGACGACTTTTATCGTCGTGTACAGTTCTGCAACTGGGCACAAGACAAATTACAGGACGATGACAGATTTTTTTTTTGCATGCGTTCTACTTAGCGACGAAGCATCATTCACTAACAGCAGTAACGTAAACCGGCATAATATGCACTGTTGGGCAACGATAAATCCACGATGGCTGCTCCAAGTGGAACATCAGCGACCTTGGCGGGTTAATGTATGGTGCGGCACTATGGGAGTAAGGATAATTGGCCCCCATTTTATCGATGGTGCAATGTATGCTGATATCCTACGTTATGTTCTACCGATGTTACACAAAATGTTTCACTGTATGACAGAATGGCGATGTACTTCCAATATGATGGATATCCGGCTCATAGCTCGCGTCCGCTTGAAGCGGTATTGAATAGCATATTTCATGACGGGTGGATTGGTCCTCGAAACCATACCAAGGCCCGCACGTTCACCGGACCTAACGTCTCCAGACTTCTTTCTGTGGAGAAAGTTCGATATTTGCTATCGTGATGCACCAACAACGCCTGACAACATGCGTCAGCGCACTGACTATACATGTGCAAACATTACGGAAGGCGAACTGCTCGCTGTTGAGAGGAATGTCGTTGCACGTATTGCCAAATGCACTGAGGTTGACGGACATCATTTTGAGCATTTATTAATGTGGTATTTACAGGTAATCACGCTGAAATAGCATGCGTTCTCAGAAATGGTAAGTTCACAAAGTGTTCAAACGGTCGAGTGTTCTATATTTTAATTTAAAAAAACCTACCGTTACCAACTGTTCGTCTATAATTGTGAGCCATATGTCTATTACAGCGCCATCTATCACAAAGCGAAAAAAGTGGTCCAACTGAAGCATTCATATTTCTTTACGTACCCACACGCATATATTATAAAAAAATAGCGGTTCATATTTTAAAAAACGCAGTTTATATACATTTCACCTACCGCAGGGTCTATCGGGCCAACAATAGCACCATTTGGTTTCCCCTCCAAGCTAGACTAGTTTCATTCCTTGTAGTTTGTTCGTTCGTGAGATATTTGGCCCGGCCACGATCAATGGACCACTCTGTATATGTTCCTTATTGTCGTTTCTTGTTACGAATATTAGTTAATTCCCAAGAATAAGCAGCTTTCACTAGGATAATACTCGACAGATATCAGACCAGCATTTGGATCGGACTTTCTTAACCCTTGTGCCAAAAGCTTTGCAGTAAACTGCTGCATCTGTTTTCAATAAGGTACCACCCGAATTCAAAACACTTTAGCAGTAATTGCATCGAGATTGAATACAGCAGGCACCATGCGGACTTCTCTCCATCGGAGTAATGACTCAAACGGTCTACGCTTTATTCGATTCCTGGGAGACCAGTAGTAGTTTCCGAAGCACATCTGGAGGCATTCTGTAATCTGTGGACGTTCAGAGTGTTGATGAAACACAGAAATTGCATCGGGATTTGATACAACAGGCACCATGAGGACTTTTCTATATGGGAGTAAAGTCTCAAACTGTCTACGATTTGATCGATTCCTGGGACACCAGTAGTAGTTTCCGAAGCACATCTGGAGCCTTCCTGTAATCTGTGGACGTTCAGAGTATTGATGAAACACAGAAATTGCATCAAGATTGAATACAACAGGCACCATGCGGACTTTTCTCCATGGGAGTAAAGTCTCAAACTGTCTGCAATTTGATCGATACCTGGGAGACCTGTAGTAGTTTCCGAAGCACTTCTGGAGGCATTCTGTAATCTGTGGACCTTCAGAGTGTTAATGAAAAAAATAAATTGCATCAGGATTGAATACAACTGGCACCATGCGGACTTCCCTCCATGGGAGTAATGTCTCAAATTGTCTACGCTTTGATCGATTCCTGGGAGACCAGTAGTAGTTTCCTAAGCATATCTGGAGGCTTCCTGTAATCTGTGAACCTTCAGAGTGTTGATGAAACACAGAAATTGAATCGGGATTGAATACAACAGGCATAATGCGGACTTTTCTGAAAGGGAATTATATCTCTAACTATCTACACTTTGATCGATTACAGGGAGACAAGTAGTAGTTTCCGAAGCACAACTGGAGGCTTCCTGTAATCTGTGGAGCTTCACAGTGTTGATGAAACACAGAAACTGCATCGTGATTGAATACAACTGGCACCATTCCGAGTTTTGTCAAGGGGCAGTAATGTGTCATACAGTCTATGCTTTTATCGATTAGGGAAAGGCCAGTAGTAGTATCTGAAGCACATCTGGAGGCATTCTGTAATCTATGGACCTTCAGAGTGTTGATGAAACACATAAATTGCATCGTGATTGTTGACAACAGACACTATACGGATTTTTCTCCATGGGAGTAATGTCTCAAACTGTCTAGGCTTTGTTCGATTCCTGCGAGACTAGTAGTAGTTTACGAAGCACATCTGCAATCTTGCTGTAATCTGTGGACGTCCAGAGTGTTGATGAAACACAGAAATTGCATCGGGATTGAATACAACAGGCACTGTGCGAACTTTTCTCCATGGGAGTAATGTCTCAAACTGTCTACACATTGATCGATTCCTGTGAGAATAGTAGTAGTTTACGAAGCACATCTGGAGGCATTCTGTAATCTGTGGACGTTCAGAGTGTTGGTGAAACGGAGAAATTGCATAGAGATTGAATACAACAGGCACAATGCGTACTTTACTCAAAGGGAATAATGTCTCAAATTGTCTACGATTTGATCGATTTCTGGGAGACCAGTAGAAGTTTCCGAAGCACATCTGGAGGCATTCTGTAATCTGTGGACGTTCAGAGTGTTAATGAAACACAGAAAATGCATCAGGATTGAATACAACAGGCACCATGCGGTTTTTTCTCCATGGGAGTAATGTCTCAAACTGTCTACGCTTTTATCAATTCTTGGGAGACCAGTAGTAGTTTCCGAAGCAAAGCTGGAGGCATTCTCTAATCTGTGGACTTTCAGAGTTTTTATTAAACACAGAAATTGCATCGGGATTGAATACAACAGGCACCATGTGGACTTTTCTTAAAGGGAATAATGTCTCAAACTGTTTACGCTTTGATCGATTCCTGGGAGAGCAGTAGTAGTTTCCTAAGCACATCTGGAGGCATTCTGTAATCTGTGGACCTTCAGAATCTTAATGAAACACAGAAATTGAATCGATATTGAATACAACAGGCACAATGCGGACTTTTCTCAAAGGGAGTAATGTCTCAAACTGTCTACGCTCTGATCGACTCCTGGGAGACCATCAGTAGTTTCCATATCACATCTGGAGGCATTCTGTAATCTGTGGACCTTCAGACTGGTGATGAAACACAGAAATTGCATCGGGATTTGATACAACAGGCACCATGCGGACTTTTCGCCATGGGAGTAAAGTCTCAAACTGTCTACGATTTGATCGATTTCTGGGAGACCAGTAGAAGTTTCCGAAGCACATCTGGAGGCAATCTGTAATCTGTGGACTTTCAGAGTGTTGATGAAACACAGAAATTGCATCGGGATTTGATACAACAGGCACCAAGCGGACTTTTCTCCATTGGAGTAATGTCTCAAACTGCCTACGCTTTGATCGATTCCTGGGAGACCAGTAGTAGGTTCCGAAGCACATATGGAAACTTCGTGTAATCTGTGGACCTCCAGAGTGTTGATGAAACACAGAAATTGCATCGGGATTCAAGACAACAGGCACCATGCGGACTTTTCTCCATGGGAGTAATGTCTCAAACTGTCTCCGGTCTGATCGATTCCTGAGAGACCAGTAGTAGTTTCTGAAGCATATCTGGAGGCATTTTGTAATCTGTGGACTTTAAGAATTTTGATTAAACACAGAAATTGCATCCGGATTGAATACAACAATCTCTATGCCGACTTTTTTCCATGGTAGTAATGTCTTAAACTGTCTACGTTTTTATCGGTTCCTGGGAGACCAGTAGTAGTTTCCGAAGCAACTCTGGAGGCATTCTGTAATCTGTGGACCTTCAGAGTGTTGATTAAACACAGAAATTGCATCAGGATTGAATACAACAGGCACCATGCGGACTTTTCTCAAAGGGAATAATGTCTCAAACTGTCTTCGATTTGTTCGATTCCTGGGAGACCAGTAGTAGTTTCCAAAGCACATCTGGAGGCATTCTGTAATCTGTTGACCTTCAGAGTGTTGATGAAACACAGAAATTGCATCGGAATTGAATACAACAGGCACCATGCGAACCTCTCTCATTGGAGTAATGTCTCTAACTGTCTACGATTTGATCGAGTCCTGGGAGAACAGTAGTAGTTTCTGATGCACATCTGGTTGCTTCCTGTAATCTGTGGACGTTCAGAGTGTTGATTAAACACAGAAAATACATCGGGATGCAATACAACAGGCACCTTGCGCACTTTTATCCATGGGAGTAATCTCTCAAACTGTATACGCTTTTATTGATTCCTGGGAGACCAGTAGTAGTTTCCGAAGCAAATCTGGAGGCATTCTGTGATATGTATACCTTCAGAGTGTTGATTAAACAGAGAAATTGCATCGGGATTGAATACAAGTTCACCATGCGGACTTTTCTCCATGGGAGTAACTTCGCTAACTGTCTACGCTTTGATCGATTCCTGGGATACCAGTAGTAGATTTCAAGCACATCTGGAGGCTTCCTGTAATCTGTGAACCTTCAGAATTTTAATGAAACACAGAAATAGCATCGGGATTCGATACAACAGGCACCATGCGGACTTTTCCCCATTGGAGTAATGTATCAGTCTGTCAATGCTTTGATCGATCCCTGGGAGACCAGTTGTATTTTACAAAATACATCTAGAGGCAATCTGTAATCTGTGGACCACCAGAGAGTTGATGAAACACAGAAATTGCAACGGGATTGAATACAACAGGCACCCCTTGGTCTTTTCTCCTTGGGAGTAATGTCTCAAACTGTCTACGATTTTATCGATTCCTATAAGACCAGTAGTAGTTTCCGATGCAAATCTGGACTCATTCTGTAATCTGTGGACTTTCAGTGTGTTGATGAAACACAGAAATTGCATCGGGATTTGATACAACAGGCACCATGCAGACTTTTCTCCACGGGATTAATGTCTCAAACTGTGTACGCTTAGAGCGATTCCTGGGAGACCAGTAGTAGTTTCCGAAGCACTTCTGGAGGCATTCTCTAATCTGTGGACCTTCAGGGTGTTGATGAAACACAGAAATTGCATCAAGATTGAATACAACAGGCACCATGCGGACTTTTCTCCATGGGAGTAATGTCTCAAACTGTCTGCAATTTGATCGATACCTGGGAGACCAGTAGTAGTTTCCGAAGCACTTCTGGAGGCATTCTGTAATCTGTGGACCTTCAGAGTGTTAATGAAAAAAATAAATTGCATCAGGATTGAATACAACTGGCACCATGCGGACTTCCCTCCATGGGAGTAATGTCTCAAATTGTCTACGCTTTGATCGATTCCTGGGAGACCAGTAGTAGTTTCCTAAGCATATCTGGAGGCTTCCTGTAATCTGTGAACCTTCAGAGTGTTGATGAAACACAGAAATTGAATCGGGATTGAATACAACAGGCATAATGCGGACTTTTCTGAAAGGGAATTATATCTCTAACTATCTACACTTTGATCGATTACAGGGAGACAAGTAGTAGTTTCCGAAGCACAACTGGAGGCTTCCTGTAATCTGTGGAGCTTCACAGTGTTGATGAAACACAGAAACTGCATCGTGATTGAATACAACTGGCACCATTCCGAGTTTTGTCAAGGGGCAGTAATGTGTCATACAGTCTATGCTTTTATCGATTAGGGAAAGGCCAGTAGTAGTATCTGAAGCACATCTGGAGGCATTCTGTAATCTATGGACCTTCAGAGTGTTGATGAAACACATAAATTGCATCGTGATTGTTGACAACAGACACTATACGGATTTTTCTCCATGGGAGTAATGTCTCAAACTGTCTAGGCTTTGTTCGATTCCTGCGAGACTAGTAGTAGTTTACGAAGCACATCTGCAGGCTTCCTGTAATCTGTGGACGTCCAGAGTGTTGATGAAACACAGAAATTGCATCGGGATTGAATACAACAGGCACTGTGCGAACTTTTCTCCATGGGAGTAATGTCTCAAACTGTCTACACATTGATCGATTCCTGTGAGAATAGTAGTAGTTTACGAAGCACATCTGGAGGCATTCTGTAATCTGTGGACGTTCAGAGTGTTGGTGAAACGGAGAAATTGCATAGAGATTGAATACAACAGGCACAATGCGTACTTTACTCAAAGGGAATAATGTCTCAAATTGTCTACGATTTGATCGATTTCTGGGAGACCAGTAGAAGTTTCCGAAGCAAAGCTGGAGGCATTCTGTAATCTGTGGACTTTCAGAGTTTTTATTAAACACAGAAATTGCATCGGGATTGAATACAACAGGCACCATGTGGACTTTTCTTAAAGGGAATAATGTCTCAAACTGTTTACGCTTTGATCGATTCCTGGGAGAGCAGTAGTAGTTTCCTAAGCACATCTGGAGGCATTCTGTAATCTGTGGACCATCAGAATCTTAATGAAACACAGAAATTGAATCGATATTGAATACAACAGGCACAATGCGGACTTTTCTCAAAGGGAGTAATGTCTCAAACTGTCTACGCTCTGATCGACTCGTGGGAGACCATCAGTAGTTTCCATATCACATCTGGAGGCATTCTGTAATCTGTGGACCTTCAGACTGGTGATGAAACACAGAAATTGCATCGGGATTTGATACAACAGGCACCATGCGGACTTTTCGCCATGGGAGTAAAGTCTCAAACTGTCTACGATTTGATCGATTTCTGGGAGACCAGTAGAAGTTTCCGAAGCACATCTGGAGGCAATCTGTAATCTGTGGACTTTCAGAGTGTTGATGAAACACAGAAATTGCATCGGAATTGAATACAACAGGCACCATGCGAACCTCTCTCATTGGAGTAATGTCTCTAACTGTCTACGATTTGATCGAGTCCTGGGAGAACAGTAGTAGTTTCTGATGCACATCTGGTTGCTTCCTGTAATCTGTGGACGTTCAGAGTGTTGATTAAACACAGAAAATACATCGGGATTCAATACAACAGGCACCTTGCGCACTTTTATCCATGGGAGTAATCTCTCAAACTGTATACGCTTTTATTGATTCCTGGGAGACCAGTAGTAGTTTCCGAAGCAAATCTGGAGGCATTCTGTGATATGTATACCTTCAGAGTGTTGATTAAACACAGAAATTGCATCGGGATTGAATACAAGTTCACCATGCGGACTTTTCTCCATGGGAGTAACTTCGCTAACTGTCTACGCTTTGATCGATTCCTGGGAGACCAGTAGTAGATTTCAAGCACATCTGGAGGCTTCCTGTAATCTGTGAACCTTCAGAATTTTGATGAAACACAGAAATTGAATAGGGATTGAATAACACATTCACAATGCGGACTTTTCTCAAAGGGAATAATGTCTCAAACTGTCTACGCTTTGATCGATTCCTGGGAAACCAGTAGTAGTTTCCGAAGAACATCTGGAGGCATTCTCTAATCTGGGGACCTTCAGAGTGTTGATGAAACACAGGAATTGCATCGGGATTGAATACAACAGGCACCATGCAGACATTTCTCCATGGGAGTAATGTCTCAAACTGTCTACGCTTTGATCGATTCCTGGGAGACCAATAATGCTTCCGAAGCACATATGGAGGTATTCTGTAATCTGTGGTCTATAAGAGTGTTGATGAGACACAGAAATTTCATCGGAATTGAATACAACAGGCACCATGCGGACATCTTTCGATGGAAGTAATACCTCAAACTGTGTACGCTTACAGCGATTCCTGGGAGACCAGTAGTAGTTTCCGAAGCACATCTGGAGGCTTCATGTAATCTGTGGACCTCCAGAGTGTTGATGAAACACAGAAATAGCATCGGGATTCGATACAACAGGCACCATGCGGACTTTTCCCCATTGGAGTAATGTATCAGTCTGTCAATGCTTTGATCGATCCCTGGGAGACCAGTTGTATTTTCCGAAATACATCTGGAGGCAATCTGTAATCTGTGGACCACCAGAGTGTTGATGAAACACAGAAATTGCAACGGGATTGAATACAACAGGCACCCTTTGGTCTTTTCTCCTTGGGAGTAATGTCTCAAACTGTCTACGATTTTATCGATTCCTATAAGACCAGTAGTAGTTTCCGATGCAAATCTGGACTCATTCTGTAATCTGTGGACTTTCAGTGTGTTGATGAAACACAGAAATTACATCGGGATTCAATACTACAGGCTCCATGCAGACTTTTCGCCATGGGAGTAAAGTCTCAAACTGTCTACGATTTGATCGATTTCTGGGAGACCAGTAGAAGTTTCCGAAGCACATCTGGAGGCAATCTGTAATCTGTGGACTTTCAGAGTGTTGATGAAACACAGAAATTGCATCGGAATTGAATACAACAGGCACCATGCGAACCTCTCTCATTGGAGTAATGTCTCTAACTGTCTACGATTTGATCGAGTCCTGGGAGAACAGTAGTAGTTTCTGATGCACATCTGGTTGCTTCCTGTAATCTGTGGACGTTCAGAGTGTTGATTAAACACAGAAAATACATCGGGATTCAATACAACAGGCACCTTGCGCACTTTTATCCATGGGAGTAATCTCTCAAACTGTATACGCTTTTATTGATTCCTGGGAGACCAGTAGTAGTTTCCGAAGCAAATCTGGAGGCATTCTGTGATATGTATACCTTCAGAGTGTTGATTAAACACAGAAATTGCATCGGGATTGAATACAAGTTCACCATGCGGACTTTTCTCCATGGGAGTAACTTCGCTAACTGTCTACGCTTTGATCGATTCCTGGGAGACCAGTAGTAGATTTCAAGCACATCTGGAGGCTTCCTGTAATCTGTGAACCTTCAGAATTTTGATGAAACACAGAAATTGAATAGGGATTGAATAACACATTCACAATGCGGACTTTTCTCAAAGGGAATATGTGTCTCAAACTGTCTACGCTTTGATCGATTCCTGGGAAACCAGTAGTAGTTTCCGAAGAACATCTGGAGGCATTCTCTAATCTGGGGACCTTCAGAGTGTTGATGAAACACAGGAATTGCATCGGGATTGAATACAACAGGCACCATGCAGACATTTCTCCATGGGAGTAATGTCTCAAACTGTCTACGCTTTGATCGATTCCTGGGAGACCAATAATGCTTCCGAAGCACATATGGAGGTATTCTGTAATCTGTGGTCTATAAGAGTGTTGATGAGACACAGAAATTTCATCGGAATTGAATACAACAGGCACCATGCGGACATCTTTCGATGGAAGTAATACCTCAAACTGTGTACGCTTACAGCGATTCCTGGGAGACCAGTAGTAGTTTCCGAAGCACATCTGGAGGCTTCATGTAATCTGTGGACCTCCAGAGTGTTGATGAAACACAGAAATAGCATCGGGATTCGATACAACAGGCACCATGCGGACTTTTCCCCATTGGAGTAATGTATCAGTCTGTCAATGCTTTGATCGATCCCTGGGAGACCAGTTGTATTTTCCGAAATACATCTGGAGGCAATCTGTAATCTGTGGACCACCAGAGTGTTGATGAAACACAGAAATTGCAACGGGATTGAATACAACAGGCACCCTTTGGTCTTTTCTCCTTGGGAGTAATGTCTCAAACTGTCTACGATTTTATCGATTCCTATAAGACCAGTAGTAGTTTCCGATGCAAATCTGGACTCATTCTGTAATCTGTGGACTTTCAGTGTGTTGATGAAACACAGAAATTACATCGGGATTCAATACTACAGGCTCCATGCAGACTTTTCTCAACGGGATTAATGTCTCAAACTGTGTACGCTTAGAGCGATTCCTGGGAGATTAGTAGTAGTTTCCGAATGACATCTTTTCACTTCCTGTAATCTGTGGACGTTCAGAGTATTGATGAAACACAGAAATTGCATCCGGATTGAATACAATAGGCACCATGCGGAATTTGTTCCATTGGAGTAATGTCTCAAACTGCCCACGCTCTTATCGATTCCTGGGAGACCAGTAGTAGTTTCCGAAGCGAATCTGGAGGCATTCTGTAATTTGTGGACCTTCAGAGTGTTGATTAAACACAGAAATTGCATCGGGATTGAATACAACATTCACCATGCGGACTTTTCTCCATTGGAGTAATGTTGCTAAATGTCTACGATTTGATCGATTCCGGGGATAGCAGTAATAGTTTCCGAAGCACATCTATAGGCTTCCTATAATCTGTGAACCTTCAGAATGTTGATGAAACACAGAAATTGAATCGGGGTTGAATACCACAGGCACAATGCGGACTTTTCTCAAAGGGAATAATGTCTCAAACTTTCTTTGATCGATTCCTGGGAGACCAGTAGTAGTTTCCGAAGCACATCAGGAGGCATTATGTAATCTGTGGACCTTCAGAGTGTTGATGAAACACAGGAATTGCGTCAGGATTGAATACAACAGGCACCATGCAGACTCTCTCCATGCGAGTAATGCCCAAACTGTCTACACTTTGATCGATTCGTGGGAGACCAGTAGTAGTTTCCGAAGCACATCTGGAGGCATTCAGTAATCTGTGGACGTTCAGAGTGTTGATGAAACACAGAGGTTGCATCTGGATTTGATACAACAGGCACCATGCGGATTTCTCTCCAAGGGAATAATGTTTCAAAGTGTCTACGCTTTGATGGACTCCTGGGAGACCAGTAGTAGTTTCCAAAGGAAATCTGGTGGCATTCTGTAATCTGTGGACCTTCAGTGTTGATTAAACACAGAAATTGCATCGGGATTCAAAACAACATGCACCATGCGGACTTTTTTATATGGGACTAATGTCTGAATCTGTCTACGCTTTGATAGATTCCTGGGAGACCAGTAGTAGTTTCTGAAACACATCTGGAGGCATTCTGTAATCTGTGGACGTTCAGAGTGTTGATGAAACACAGAATTTGCATCGTGTTTGAATACAACAGGCTCCATGCTGACTTTTCTCCATGGGAGTAATGTCTAAAAGTGTCTACGATTTGATCGACTCCTGGGAGACCAGTAGTAGTCTCCGAAGCACATCTGGAGGCTTCCTGTAATCAGTGGACTCTCAGATTGTTGATTAAACACAAAAATTGCATCGGGATTCAATACAACATGCACCATGCGGACTTTTCTCCATGGGAGTAATGTCTGAATCTGTCTATGCTTTGATGGATTCCTGGGAGACTAGTAGTAGTTTCCTAAACACATCCGGAAGCATTCTGTAAACTGTTGACCTTCAGAGTGTTAATGAATCACAGAAATTGCATCGGAATTGAATACAACAGGCACCATGCGGACTTCATTCCATTCGAGTAATGACTGAAACTGTCTACGCTTAGATCGATTGCTGGGAGACCAGTGTTAGTTTCCGAAGCAAATCTTGAGGCATTCTGTAATCTGTGGACTTTCAGAATTTTGATGAAACACAGAAATTACATCGGGATTCAATACAACGGGCTCCATGCAGACTTTTTTCCACGGGATTAATGTCTCAAACTGTGTACGCTTAGAGCGATTCCTGGGAGATTAGTAGTAGTTTCCGAATGACATCTTTTCACTTCCTGTAATCTGTGGACGTTCAGAGTATTGATGAAACACAGAAATTGCAACCGGATTGAATACAATAGGCACCATGCGGAATTTGCTCCATTGGAGTAATGTCTCAAACTGCCCACGCTCTTATCGATTCCTGGGAGACCAGTAGTAGTTTCCGTAGCGAATCTGGAGGCACTCTGTAATTTGTGGACCTGCAGAGTGTTGATTAAACACAGAAATTATATCGGGATTGAATACAACAGGCACCATGCGGACTTTTCTCCATCGGAGTACAGTCTCAAACTGTCTACGATTTGATCGATTCCTGGGACACCAGTAGTAGTTTTTGATGCACATCTGGGGGCTTCCTGTAATCTGTGGACGTTCAGAGTGTTGATTAACCACAGAAATTACATCTTGGTTCAATACAACAGGCTCCTTGCGCACTTTTATCCATGGGAGTAATCCCTCAAACTGTATACGCTTTCATCGATTCCTGGGAGACCAGTAGTTGTTTCCGAAGCCAATCTGGAGGCATTCTGTGATATGTATACCTTCAGAGTGTTGATTAAACACAGAAATTGCATCGGGATTGAATACAACAGGCACCATTCAGACATTTCTCCATCTGAGTAATGTCTCAAACTGCCTACGCTTTGATCGATTCCTGGGAGACCAATAAAGCTTCCGAAGCACATCTGGAGGCATTCTGTAGTCTGTGGACGTTCAGAGTGTTGATGAAACACAGAGATTGCATCGGGATTTGATACACCAGGCACCATGCGTACTTTTCTCCATGGCAGTAAAGTCTCAAACTGTCTACGATTTGATCGATTCTTGGGAGACCAGTAGTAGTTTCCAAAGCACATATGGAGGCATTCTGTAATCTGTGGACTATCAGAGTGTTGATGAAACACAGAAAATTCATTGGAATTGAATACAACAGGCACCATGCGGACTTCTCTCGATGGAAGTAATACCTCAAATTGTGTACGCTTAGAGCGATTCCTGGGAGACCAGTAGTAGTTTCCGAAGCACATCTGGAGTCTTCCTGTAATCTGTGGACCTCCAGAGTGTTGATGAAACACAGAAATTGCATCGGGATTCGATACAACAGGCACCATGCGGACTTTTCCCCATTGGAGTAATGTATCAGTCTGTCAACGCTTTGATCGATCCCTGGGAGACCAGTTGTAGTTTCCGAAACACATCTGGAGGCAATCTGTAATCTGTGGACCTCCAGAGTGTTGATGAAACACAGAAATTGCAACGGGATTGAATACAACAGGTACCCATCGGTCTTTTCTCTATGGGAGTAATGTCTCAAACTGTCTACGCTTTTATCGATTCCTATGAGACCAGTAGTAGTTTCCGATTCAAATCTGGACTCATTCTGTAATCTGTGGACTTTCAGAGTGTTGGTTAAACACAGAATTTGCATCGGGATTGAATACAACAGGCACCATGCGGACTTCATTGCATTGGAGTAATGACTGAAACTGTCTACGCTTTGATCGATTGCTGGGACACCAGTGTTAGTTTCCGAAGCAAATCTTGAGGCATTCTGTAATCTGTGGACTTTCAGAATATTGATGAAACACAGAAATTACATCTGGATTCAATACAACGGGCTTCATGCAGACTTTTCTCCACGGGATTAATGTCTCAAACTGTGTACGCTTTGATCGATTTCTGGGAAACTAGTAGTAGCTTCCAAAGCAAATCTGGTGGCTTTCTGTAATCTGTGGACCTTAGGAGTGTTGATTAAACACAGAAATTACATCGGGATTCAATACAACAGGCACCTTGCGCACTTTTATCCATGGGAGTAATCTCTCAAACTGTATACGCTTTTATCGATTCCTGGGAGACCAGTAGTAGTTTCCGAAGCAAATTTGGAGGCATTCCGTGATATGTATACCTTCAGAGTGTTGATTAAACACAGAAATAGCATCATGATTGAATACAAGTTCACCATGCGGACTTTTCTCCCTGGGAGTAACTTCGCTAACTGTCTACGCTTTGGTCGATTCCTGGGAGACCAGTAGCAGATTTCAAGCACATCTGGAGGCTTCCTGTAATCTGTGAACCTTCAGAATTTTGATGAAACACAGAAATTGAATCGGGATTGAATACCACATGCACAATGCGGACTTTTCTCAAAGGGAATAATGTCTCAAACTGTCTACGCTTTTGATCGATTCCTGGGTGACCAGTAGTATATTCCGAAACACATCTAGTGGCAATCTGTAATCTGTGGAACTACAGAGTGTTGATGAAACACAGAACTTGCATCGGGATTGAATACAACAGGTACCATGCGGACTTTTCACCATGGGCGTAAGGTCTCAAATTGTCTACTCTTTGATCGCTTCCTGGGACACCATTAGTAGTTTCCGAAGCACATCTGGAGGCTTCCTGTAATCTGTGGACGTTCACAGTTTTGATGAAAGACAGAAATTGCATCGGGGGTGAATATAACGGGCACCATGCGGACTTTGCTCCGAGGGAGTTATGTCTCCAACTATCTACTCTTTGATCGCTTCCTGGGACACCAGTAGTAATTTCCGAAGCACATCTGGAGGCTTCCTGTAATCTGTGGAAGTTCAGAGTTTTGATGAAAGACAGTAATTGCATCGGGGTTGAATATAATGGGCACCATACGGACTAATCTCCATGGGAGTAATGTCTCAAACTGTCTCTTCTTTGATCGATTCCTGGAACAGCAGTAGTAGTTTCCGAAGCACATCTGGAGTCTTCCTGTAATCTGTGGACGTTCAGAGTTTTGATGAAAGACAGAAATTGCATCTGCATCGGGCACCATGCAGACTTTTCTCAAAGGGAGTAATGTCTCCAACTGTATACTATTTGATCGCTTCCTGGGACACCAGTAGTAGTTTCCGAAGCACATCTGGAGGCTTCCTGTAATCTGTGGAAGTTTAGAGATTTGATGAAAGACAGAGATTGCATCGGGATTGAATATAAGGGGCACCATGGGGACTTTTCTACCTCGGAGTAATGTCTCAAACTGTCTACTCTTTGATCGATTCCTGGAACACCAGTAGTAGTTTCCGAAGCACATCTGGAGGCTTCCTGTAACCTGTGGACGTTCAGAGTTTTGATGAAAGACAGAAATTGCATCGGGGTTGAATACAACGGGCAGCATGCGGACTTTTCTCCATGTTAGTAATGTCTCAAAAGGTCTCTTCTTTGATCGATTCCTGGAACACCAGTAGTAGTTTCCGAAGCACATCTGGAGTCTTCCTGTAATCTGTGGACGTTCATAGTTTTGATGAAAGACAGAAATTGCATCGGCATCGGGCACCATGCAGACTTTTCTCCAAGGGAGTAATGTCTCCAACTGTATACTATTTGATCGCTTCCTGGGACACCAGTAGTAGTTTCCGAAGCACATCTGGAGGCTTCCTGTAATCTGTGGACGTTCAGAGTTTTGATGAAAGACAGAAATTGCACCGGGATTGAAATTAACGGGCACTATGAGGACTTTTCTCCATGGGAGTAATGTCTCAAACTGTCTACGCTTTGGTCGATTCCTGGGAGACCAGTAGTAGTTTTCGAAGCACATCTGGAAGCATTCTGTAATCTGCGGACCTTCAGAGTGTTGATGAAACACAGAAATTGCATCGGGATTCAATACAACAGGCACCATGTAGTCTTTTCTCCATGGGAGTAATGTCTTAAACTGTCTACTCTTTGATCGATTCCTGGAACACCAGGAGTAGTTTCCGAAGCACGTCTGGAGGCTTCCTGTAATCTGTGAACGTTCAGAGTTTTGATGAAAGACAGAAATTGCATCGGGATTGAATATAACGGGCACCATGCGGACTTTTCTCCATGGGAGTAACGTCTCAAACTGTCTACTCTTTGATCGATTCCTGGAACACCAGTAGTAGTACCCAAAGCACATCTGGAGGCTTCCTCTAATCTGTGGACGTTCAGAGTATTGATGAAAGACAGAAATTGCATCGGGATGAATATAACGGGCACCATGCGGACTTTTCTCCATGGGAGTAATGTCTCGAACTGTCTACTCTTTGATCGATTCCTGGAGCACAAGTAGTAGTTTCCGAAGCACATCTGGAGGCTTCCTGTAGTCTGTGGACGTTCAGAGCTTTGATGAAAGACAGAAATTGCATCGGGATTGAATATAACGGGCACGATGGGGACTTTTCTCCATGGGAGTAATGTCTCGAACTGTCTACTCTTTGATCGATTCCTGGAACACAAGTAGTAGTTTCCGAAGCACATCTGGAGGCTTCCTGTAGTCTGTGGACGTTCAGAGTTTTGAAGAAAGACAGAAATTGCATCGGGATTGAATATAACGGGCACCATGCGGACTTTTCTCCATGGGAGAAATGTCTCGAAATGTCTACTCTTTGAACGATTCCTGGAACACCAGTAGTAGTTTCCGAAGCACATCTGGAGGCTTCCTGTAGTCTGTGGACGTTCAGAGTTTTGATGAAAGACAGAAATTGCATCGGGATTGAATATAACGGGCACCATGTGGACTTTTCTCCATGGGAGTTATGTCTCGAACTGTCTACTCTTTGATCGATTCCTGGAACACCAGGAGTAGTTTCCGAAGCACATCTGGAGGCTTCCTGTAGTCTGTGGACGTTCAGAGTTTTGATGAAAGACAGAAATTGCATCGGGATTGAATATAACGGGCACCATGCTGACTTTTCTCCATGGGAGTAATGCCTCGAACTGTCTACTTTTTGATCGATTCCTGGAACACAAATAGTAGTTTCCGAAGCACATCTGGAGGCTTCCTGTAATCTGTGGACGTTCAGAGTTTTGATGAAAGAAATGCATCGGGATTGATTATAACGGGCACCATGCGGACTTTTCTCCATGGGAGTAATGTCTCGAACTGTCTACTCTTTGATCGATTCCTGAAACACAAGTAGTAGTTTCCGAAGCACATCTGGAGGCTTCCTGTAGTCTGTGGACGTTCAGAGTTTTGATGAAAGACAGAAATTGCTTCGGGATTGATTATAACGGGCACGATGGGGACTTTTCTCCCTGGGAGTAATGTCTCGAACTGTCTACTCTTTGATCGATTCCTGGAAAACAAGTAGTGGTTTCCGAAGCACGTCTGGAGGCATCCTGTAGTCTGTGGACGTTCAGAGTTTTGATGAAAGACAGAAATTGCATCGGGATTGAATATAACGGGCACGATGGGGACTTTTCTCCATGGGAGTAATGTCTCGAACTGTCTACTCTTTGATCGATTGCTGGAACACAAGTAGTAGTTTCCGAAGCACATCTGGAGGCTTCCTGTAGTCTGTGGACGTTCAGAGTATTGATGAGAGACAGAAATTGCATCGGGATTGAATATAACGGGCACGATGGGGACTTTTCTCCCTGGGAGTAATGTCTCGAACTGTCTACTCTTTGATCGATTCCTGGAACACAAGTAGTAGTTTCGGAAGCACATCTGGAGGCTTCCTGTAGTCTGTGGACGTTCAGAGTTTTGATGAAAGACAGAAATTGGATTGGGATTGAATATAACGGGAACCATGCGGACTTTTCTCCCTGGGAGTAATGTCTGAAACTGTCTACACTTTGATCGATTCCTGGAACACCAGTAGTAGTTTCCGAAGCACATCTGGAGGCTTCCTGTAGTCTGTGGACGTTCAGAGTTTTGATGAAAGACAGAAATTGCATCGGGATTGAATATAGCGGGCACGATGGGGACTTTTCTCCCTGGTAGTAATGTCTCAAACTGTCTACTCTTTGATCGATTCCTGGAACACCAGTAGTAGTTCCCGAAGCACATCTGGAGGCTTCCTGTAGTCTGTGGACGTTCAGAGTTTTGATGAAAGACAGAAACTGCATCGGGATTGAATATAACGGGCACGATGGGGACTTTTCTCCATTTGAGTTATGTCTCAAACTGTCTACTCTTTGATAGGTTCCTGGAACACAAGTAGTAGTTTCCGAAGCACATCTGGAGGCTTCCTGTAGTCTGTGGACGTTCAGAATTTTGATGAAAGACAGAAATTGCAGCGGGATTGAATATAACGGGAACGATGGGGACTTTTCTCCCTGGGAGTAATGTCTCAAACTGTCTACTCTTTGAACGATTCCTGGAACAAAAGTAGTAGTTTCCGAAGCACATCTGGAGGCTTCCTGTAGTCTGTGGACGTTCAGAGTTTTGATGAAAGACAGAAATTGCATCGGGATTGAATATAGCGGGCACGATGGGGACTTTTCTCCTTGGGAGTAATGTCTCAAACTGTCTACTCTTTGATCGATTCCTGGAACACAAGTAGTAGTTTCCGAAGCACATCTGGAGGATTCCTGTAGTCTGTGGACGTTCAGAGTTTTAATGAAAGACAGAAATTGCATCGGGATTGAATATAACGGGCACGATGGGGACTTTTCTCCATTTGAGTAATGTCTCAAACTGTCTACTCTTTGATCGATTCCTGGAACACAAGTAGTAGTTTCCGAAGCACATCTGGAGGCTTCCTGTAGTCTGTGGACGTTCAGAGTTTTGATGAAAGACAGAAATTGCATCGGGATTGAATATAACGGGCACGATAGGGACTTTTCTCCCTGGGAGTAATGTCTCAAACTGTCTACTCTTTGATCGATTCCTGGAACACAAGTAGTAGTTTCCGAAGCACATCTGGAGGCTTCCTGTAGTCTGTGGACGTTCAGAGTTTTGATGAAAGACAGAAATTGCATCGGGATTGAATATAACGGGCACGATGGGGACTTTTCTCCATTTGAGTAATGTCTCAAACTGTCTACTCTTTGATCGATTCCTGGAACACTAGTAGTAGTTTCCGAAGCACATCTGGAGGCTTCCTGTAGTCTGTGGACGTTCAGAGTTTTGATGAAAGACAGAAATTGCATCGGGACTGAATATAACGGGCACGATAGGGACTTTTCTCCCTGGGAGTAATGTCTCAAACAGTCTACTCTTTGATCGATTCCTGGAACACTAGTAGTAGTTCCCGAAGCACATCTGGAGGCTTCCTGTAATCTGTGGACGTTTAGAGTTTTGATGAAAGAAATGCATCGGGATTGATTATAACGGGCACCATGCGGACTTTTCTCCATGTGAGTAATGTCTCGAACTGTCTACTCTTTGATCGATTCCTAGAACACAAGTAGTAGTTTCCGAAGCACATCTGGAGGCTTCCTGTAGTCTGTGGACGTTCAGAGTTTTGATGAAAGACAGAAATTGCATCGGGATTGAATATAGCGGGGGACGATGAGGACTTTTCTCCCTGGGAGTAATGTCTCAAACTGTCTACTCTTTGATCGATTCCTGGAACACCAGTAGTAGTTCCCGAAGCACATCTGGGGGCTTCCTGTAGTCTGTGGACGTTCAGAGTTTTGATGAAAGACAGAAATTGCATCTGGATTGAATATAACGGGCACGATGGGGACTTTTCTCCATTTGAGTAATGTCTCAAACTGTCTACTCTTTGATCGATTCCTGGAACACAAGTAGTAGTTTCCGAAGCACATCTGGAGGCTTCCTGTAGTCTGTGGACGTTCAGAGTTTTAATGAAAGACAGAAATTGCATCGGGATTGAATATAACGGGCACGATGGGGACTTTTCTCCCTGGGAGTAATGTCTCAAACTGTCTACACTTTGATCGATTCCTGGAACACCAGTAGTAGTTCCCGAAGCACATCTGGAGGCTTCCTGTAGTCTGTGGACGTTCAGAGTTTTGATGAAAGACAGAAATTGCATCGGGATTGAATATAGCGGGCACGATGGGGACTTTTCTCCCTGGTAGTAATGTCTCAAACTGTCTACTCTTTGATCGATTCCTGGAACACCAGTAGTAGTTCCCGAAGCACATCAGGAGGCTTCCTGTAGTCTGTGGACGTTCAGAGTTTTGATGAAAGACAGAAACTGCATCGGGATTGAATATAACGGGCACGATGGGGACTTTTCTCCATTTGAGTAATGTCTCAAACTGTCTACTCTTTGATCGATTCCTGGAACACAAGTAGTAGTTTCCGAAGCACATCTGGAGGCTTCCTGTAGTCTGTGGACGTTCAGAGTTTTGATGAAAGACAGAAATTGCATCGGGATTGAATATAACGGGCACGATAGAGACTTTTCTCCCTGGGAGTAATGTCTCAAACTGTCTACTCTTTGATCGATTCCTGGAACACAAGTAGTAGTTTCCGAAGCACATCTGGAGGATTCCTGTAGTCTGTGGACGTTCAGAGTTTTGATGAAAGACAGAAATTGCATCGGGATTGAATATAACGGGCACGATGGGGACTTCTCTCCATTTGAGTAATGTCTCAAACTGTCTACTCTTTGATCGATTCCTGGAACACTAGTAGTAGTTTCCGAAGCACATCTGGAGGCTTCCTGTAGTCTGTGGACGTTCAGAGTTTTGATGAAAGACAGAAATTGCATCGGGACTGAATATAACGGGCACGATAGGCACTTTTCTCCCTGGGAGTAATGTCTCAAACAGTCTACTCTTTGATCGATTCCTGGAACACTAGTAGTAGTTCCCGAAGCACATCTGGAGGCTTCCTGTAATCTGTGGACGTTTAGAGTTTCGATGAAAGAAATGCATCGGGATTGATTATAACGGGCACCATGCGGACTTTTCTCCATGTGAGTAATGTCTCGAACTGTCTACTCTTTGATCGATTCCTAGAACACAAGTAGTAGTTTCCGAAGCACATCTGGAGGCTTCCTGTAGTCTGTGGACGTTCAGAGTTTTGATGAAAGACAGAAATTGCATCGGGATTGAATATAGCGGGGGACGATGAGGACTTTTCTCCCTGGGAGTAATGTCTCAAACTGTCTACTCTTTGATCGATTCCTGGAACACCAGTAGTAGTTCCCGAAGCACATCTGGGGGCTTCCTGTAGTCTGTGGACGTTCAGAGTTTTGATGAAAGACAGAAATTGCATCTGGATTGAATATAACGGGCACGATGGGGACTTTTCTCCATTTGAGTAATGTCTCAAACTGTCTACTCTTTGATCGATTCCTGGAACACAAGTAGTAGTTTCCGAAGCACATCTGGAGGCTTCCTGTAGTCTGTGGACGTTCAGAGTTTTAATGAAAGACAGAAATTGCATCGGGATTGAATATAACGGGCACGATGGGGACTTTTCTCCCTGGGAGTAATGTCTCAAACTGTCTACACTTTGATCGATTCCTGGAACACCAGTAGTAGTTCCCGAAGCACATCTGGAGGCTTCCTGTAGTCTGTGGACGTTCAGAGTTTTGATGAAAGACAGAAATTGCATCGGGATTGAATATAGCGGGCACGATGGGGACTTTTCTCCCTGGTAGTAATGTCTCAAACTGTCTACTCTTTGATCGATTCCTGGAACACCAGTAGTAGTTCCCGAAGCACATCAGGAGGCTTCCTGTAGTCTGTGGACGTTCAGAGTTTTGATGAAAGACAGAAACTGCATCGGGATTGAATATAACGGGCACCATGCGGACTTTTCTCCATTTGAGTAATGTCTCAAACTGTCTACTCTTTGATCGATTCCTGGAACACAAGTAGTAGTTTCCGAAGCACATCTGGAGGCTTCCTGTAGTCTGTGGACGTTCAGAGTTTTGATGAAAGACAGAAATTGCATCGGGATTGAATATAACGGGCACGATAGAGACTTTTCTCCCTGGGAGTAATGTCTCAAACTGTCTACTCTTTGATCGATTCCTGGAACACAAGTAGTAGTTTCCGAAGCACATCTGGAGGATTCCTGTAGTCTGTGGACGTTCAGAGTTTTGATGAAAGACAGAAATTGCATCGGGATTGAATATAACGGGCACGATGGGGACTTCTCTCCATTTGAGTAATGTCTCAAACTGTCTACTCTTTGATCGATTCCTGGAACACTAGTAGTAGTTTCCGAAGCACATCTGGAGGCTTCCTGTAGTCTGTGGACGTTCAGAGTTTTGATGAAAGACAGAAATTGCATCGGGACTGAATATAACGGGCACGATAGGCACTTTTCTCCCTGGGAGTAATGTCTCAAACAGTCTACTCTTTGATCGATTCCTGGAACACCAGTAGTAGTTCCCGAAGCACATCTGGAGGCTTAATGTAATCTGTGGACGTTTAGAGTTTTGATGAAAGAAATGCATCGGGATTGATTATAACGGGCACCATGCGGACTTTTCTCCATGTGAGTAATGTCTCGAACTGTCTACTCTTTGATCGATTCCTAGAACACAAGTAGTAGTTTCCGAAGCACATCTGGAGGCTTCCTGTAGTCTGTGGACGTTCAGAGTTTTGATGAAAGACAGGAATTGCATCGGGATTGAATATAGCGGGCACGATGGGGACTTTTCTCCCTGGGAGTAATGTCTCAAACTGTCTACTCTTTGATCGATTCCTGGAACACCAGTAGTAGTTCCCGAAGCACATCTGAAGGCTTCCTGTAGTCTGTGGACGTTCAGAGTTTTGATGAAAGACAGAAATTGCATCTGGATTGAATATAACGGGCACGATGGGGACTTTTCTCCCTTTGAGTAATGTCTCAAACTGTCTACTCTTTGATCGATTCCTGGAACACAAGTAGTAGTTTCCGAAGCACATCTGGAGGCTTCCTGTAGTCTGTGGACTTTCAGAGTTTTGATGAAAGACAGAAATTGCATCTGGATTGAATATAGCGGGCACGATGGGGACTTTTCTCCCTGGGAGTAATGTCTCAAACTGTCTACTATTTGATCGATTCCTGGAACACAAGTAGTAGTTTCCGAAGCACATCTGGAGGATTCCTGTAGTCTGTGGACGTTCAGAGTTTTGATGAAAGACAGAAATTGCATCGGGATTGAATATAACGGGCACGATGGGGACTTTTCTCCCTGGGAGTAATGTCTCGAACTGTCTACTCTTTGATCGATTCCTGGAACACCAATAGTAGTTCCCGAAGCACATCTGGAGGCTTCCTGTAGTCTGTGGACGTTCAGAGTTTTGATGAAAGACAGAAATTGCATCGGGATTGAATATAACGGGCACGATGGGGACTTTTCTCCCTGGGAGTAATGTCTCAAACTGTCTACTCTTTGATCGATTCCTGGAACACCAGTAGTAGTTCCCGAAGCACATCTGGAGGCTTCCTGTAATCTGTGGACGTTCAGAGTTTTGATGAAAGAAATGCATCGGGATTGATTATAACGGGCACCATGCAAACTTTTCTCCATGGGAGTAATGTCTCGAACTGTCTACTCTTTGATCGATTCCTGGAACACAAGTAGTAGTTTCCGAAGCACATCTGGAGGCTTCCTGTAGTCTGTGGACGATCAGAGTTTTGATGAAAGACAGAAATTGCATTGGGATTGAATATAACGGGCACCATGCGGACTTTTCTCCATGGGAGTAATGTCTCAAACTGTCTACCCTTTGATCGACTCCTGGAACACAAGTAGTAGTTTCAGAAGCACATCTGGAGGCATCCTGTAGTCTGTGGACGTTCAGAGTTTTGATGAAAGACAGAAATTGCATCGGGATTGAATATAACGGTCACGATGGGGACTTTTCTCCATGGGAGTAATGTCTCGAAGTGTCTACTCTTTGATAGATTCCTGGAACACAAGTAGTAGCTTCCGAAGCACATCTGGAGGCTTCCTGTAGTCTCTGGACGTTCAGAGTTTTGATGAGAGACAGAAATTGCATCGGGATTGAATATAACGGGCACGATGGGGACTTTTCTCCCTGGGAGTAATGTCTCGAACTGTCTACTCTTTGATCGACTCCTGGAACACAAGTAGTAGTTTCCGAAGCACATCTGGAGGCATCCTGTAGTCTGTGGACGTTGAGAGTTTTGATGAAAGACAGAAATTGCATCGGGATTGAATATAACGGGCACCATGGGGACTTTTCTCCATGGGAGTAATGTCTCGAACTGTCTACTCTTTGATCGACTCCTGGAACACAAGTAGTAGTTTCCGAAGCACATCTGGAGGCATCCTGTAGTCTGTGGACGTTCAGAGTTTTGATGAAAGACAGAAATTGCATTGGGATTGAATATAACGGGCACCATGCGGACTTTTCTCCATGGGAGTAATGTCTCAAACTGTCTGCCCTTTGATCGACTCCTGGAACACAAGTAGTAGTTTCCGAAGCACATCTGGAGGCATCCTGTAGTCTGTGGACGTTCAGAGTTTTGATGAAAGACAGAAATTGCATTGGGATTGAATATAACGGGCACGATGGGGACTTTTCTCCATGGGAGTAATGTCTCGAACTGTCTACTCTTTGATCGATTCCTGGAACACAAGTAGTAGTTTCCGAAGCACATCTGGAGGCTTCCTGTAGTCTGTGGACGTTCAGAGTTTTGATGAAAGACAGAAATTGCATCGGGATTGAATATAATGGGCACGATGGGGACTTTTCTCCCTGGGAGTAATGTCTCAAACTGTCTACTCTTTGATCGATTCCTGGAACACCAGTAGTAGTTCCCGAAGCACATCTGGAGGCTTCCTGTAATCTGTGGACGTTCAGAGTTTTGATGAAAGAAATGCATCGGGATTGATTATAACGGGCACCATGCAAACTTTTCTCCATGGGAGTAATGTCTCGAACTGTCTACTCTTTGATCGATTCCTGGAACACAAGTAGTAGTTTCCGAAGCACATCTGGAGGCTTCCTGTAGTCTGTGGACGATCAGAGTTTTGATGAAAGACAGAAATTGCATTGGGATTGAATATAACGGGCACCATGCGGACTTTTCTCCATGGGAGTAATGTCTCAAACTGTCTACCCTTTGATCGACTCCTGGAACACAAGTAGTAGTTTCCGAAGCACATCTGGAGGCATCCTGTAGTCTGTGGACGTTCAGAGTTTTGATGAAAGACAGAAATTGCATCGGGATTGAATATAACGGTCACGATGGGGACTTTTCTCCATGGGAGTAATGTCTCGAAGTGTCTACTCTTTGATAGATTCCTGGAACACAAGTAGTAGCTTCCGAAGCACATCTGGAGGCTTCCTGTAGGCTCTGGACGTTCAGAGTTTTGATGAGAGACAGAAATTGCATCGGGATTGAATATAACGGGCACGATGGGGACTTTTCTCCCTGGGAGTAATGTCTCGAACTGTCTACTCTTTGATCGACTCCTGGAACACAAGTAGTAGTTTCCGAAGCACATCTGGAGGCATCCTGTAGTCTGTGGACGTTCAGAGTTTTGATGAAAGACAGAAATTGCATCGGGATTGAATATAACGGGCACCATGGGGACTTTTCTCCATGGGAGTAATGTCTCGAACTGTCTACTCTTTGATCGACTCCTGGAACACAAGTAGTAGTTTCCGAAGCACATCTGGAGGCATCCTGTAGTATGTGGACGTTCAGAGTTTTGATGAAAGACAGAAATTGCATTGGGATTGAATATAACGGGCACCATGCGGACTTTTCTCCATGGGAGTAATGTCTCAAACTGTCTGCCCTTTGATCGACTCCTGGAACACAAGTAGTAGTTTCCGAAGCACATCTGGAGGCATCCTGTAGTCTGTGGACGTTCAGAGTTTTGATGAAAGACAGAAATTGCATCGGGATTGAATATAACGGGCACGATGGGGACTTTTCTCCGTGGGAGTAATGTCTCGAACTGTCTACTCTTTGATCGATTCCTGGAACACTACTAGTAGTTTCCGAAGCACATCTGGAGGCTTCCTGTAGTCTGTGGACGATCACAGTTTTGATGAAAGACAGAAATTGCATTGCGATTGAATATAACGGGCACCATGCGGACTTTTCTCCATGGGAGTAATGTCTCAAACTGTCTACTATTTGATCGATTCCTGGAACACAAGTAGTAGTTTCCGAAGCACATCTGGAGGATTCCTGTAGTCTGTGGACGTTCAGAGTTTTGATGAAAGACAGAAATTGCATCGGGATTGAATATAACGGGCACGATGGGGACTTTTCTCCCTGGGAGTAATGTCTCGAACTGTCTACTCTTTGATCGATTCCTGGAACACCAATAGTAGTTCCCGAAGCACATCTGGAGGCTTCCTGTAGTCTGTGGACGTTCAGAGTTTTGATGAAAGACAGAAATTGCATCGGGATTGAATATAATGGGCACGATGGGGACTTTTCTCCCTGGGAGTAATGTCTCAAACTGTCTACTCTTTGATCGATTCCTGGAACACCAGTAGTAGTTCCCGAAGCACATCTGGAGGCTTCCTGTAATCTGTGGACGTTCAGAGTTTTGATGAAAGAAATGCATCGGGATTGATTGTAACGGGCACCATGCAAACTTTTATCCATGGGAGTAATGTCTCGAACTGTCTACTCTTTGATCGATTCCTGGAACACAAGTAGTAGTTTCCGAAGCACATCTGGAGGCTTCCTGTAGTCTGTGGACGATCAGAGTTTTGATGAAAGACAGAAATTGCATTGGGATTGAATATAACGGGCACCATGCGGACTTTTCTCCATGGGAGTAATGTCTCAAACTGTCTACCCTTTGATCGACTCCTGGAACACAAGTAGTAGTTTCCGAAGCACATCTGGAGGCATCCTGTAGTCTGTGGACGTTCAGAGTTTTGATGAAAGACAGAAATTGCATCGGGATTGAATATAACGGTCACGATGGGGACTTTTCTCCATGGGAGTAATGTCTCGAAGTGTCTACTCTTTGATAGATTCCTGGAACACAAGTAGTAGCTTCCGAAGCACATCTGGAGGCTTCCTGTAGGCTCTGGACGTTCAGAGTTTTGATGAGAGACAGAAATTGCATCGGGATTGAATATAACGGGCACGATGGGGACTTTTCTCCCTGGGAGTAATGTCTCGAACTGTCTACTCTTTGATCGACTCCTGGAACACAAGTAGTAGTTTCCGAAGCACATCTGGAGGCATCCTGTAGTCTGTGGACGTTCAGAGTTTTGATGAAAGACAGAAATTGCATCGGGATTGAATATAACGGGCACCATGGGGACTTTTCTCCATGGGAGTAATGTCTCGAACTGTCTACTCTTTGATCGACTCCTGGAACACAAGTAGTAGTTTCCGAAGCACATCTGGAGGCATCCTGTAGTCTGTGGACGTTCAGAGTTTTGATGAAAGACAGAAATTGCATTGGGATTGAATATAACGGGCACCATGCGGACTTTTCTCCATGGGAGTAATGTCTCAAACTGTCTGCCCTTTGATCGACTCCTGGAACACAAGTAGTAGTTTCCGAAGCACATCTGGAGGCATCCTGTAGTCTGTGGACGTTCAGAGTTTTGATGAAAGACAGAAATTGCATCGGGATTGAATATAACGGGCACGATGGGGACTTTTCTCCGTGGGAGTAATGTCTCGAACTGTCTACTCTTTGATCGATTCCTGGAACACTACTAGTAGTTTCCGAAGCACATCTGGAGGCTTCCTGTAGTCTGTGGACGTTCAGAGTTTTGATGAAAGACAGAAATTGCATCGGGATTTAATATAACGGGCACCATGGGGACTTTTCTCCCTGTGAGTAATGTCTCGAACTGTCTACTCTTTGATCGATTCCTGGAACAGAAGTAGTAGTTTCCGAAGCACATCTGGAGGCATCCTGTAGTCTGTGGACGTTCAGAGTTTTGATGAAAGACAGAAATTGCATCGGGATTGAATATAACGGGCACGATGGGGACTTTTCTCCATGGGAGTAATGTCTCGAACTGTCTACTCTTTGATCGATTCCTGGAACACAAGTAGTAGTTTCCGAAGCACATCTGGAGGCTTCCTGTAGTCTCTGGACTTTCAGAGTTTTGATGAGAGACAGAAATTGCATCGGGATTGAATATAACGGGCACGATGGGGACTTTTCTCCGTGGGAGTAATGTCTCGAACTGTCTACTCTTTGATCGATTCCTGGAACACAAGTAGTAGTTTCCGAAGCACATCTGGAGGCTTCCTGTAGTCTGTGGACGTTCAGAGTTTTGATGAAAGACAGATTTTGCATCGGGATTGAATATAACGGGCACCATGGGGACTTTTCTCCCTGGGAGTAATGTCTCGAACTGTCTACTCTTTGATCGATTCCTGGAACACAAGTAGTAGTTTCCGAAGCACATCTGGAGGCATCCTGTAGTCTGTGGACGTTCAGAGTTTTGATGAAAGACAGAAATTGCATTGGGATTGAATATAACGGGCACCATGCGGACTTTTCTCCATGGGAGTAATGTCTCAAACTGTCTACCCTTTGATCGACTCCTGGAACACAAGTAGTAGTTTCCGAAGCACATCTGGAGGCATCCTGTAGTCTGTGGACGTTCAGAGTTTTGATGAAAGACAGAAATTGCATCGGGATTGAATATAACGGGCACGATGGGGACTTTTCTCCATGGGAGTAATGTCTCGAACTGTCTACTCTTTGATCGATTCCTGGAACACAAGTAGTAGTTTCCGAAGCACATCTGGAGGCTTCCTGTAGTCTGTGGACGTTCAGAGTTTTGATGAAAGACAGAAATTGCATCGGGATTGAATATAACGGGCACGATGGGGACTTTTCTCCCTGGGAGTAATGTCTCGAACTGTCTACTCTTTGATCGATTCCTGGAACACTAGTAGTAGTTTCCGAAGCACATCTGGAGGATTCCTGTAGTCTGTGGACGTTCAGAGTTTTGATGAAAGACAGAAATTGCATCGGGATTGAATATAACGGGCACGATGGGGACTTTTCTCCCTGGGACTAATTTCTCAAACTGTCTACTCTTTGATCGATTCCTGGAACACCAGTAGTAGTTCCCGAAGCACATCTGGAGGCTTCCTGTAATCTTTGGACGTTCAGAGTTTTGATGAAAGAAATGCATCGGGATTGATTATAACGGGCACCATGCAAACTTTTCTCCATGGGAGTAATGTCTCGAACTGTCTACTCTTTGATCGATTCCTGGAACACAAGTAGTAGTTTCCGAAGCACATCTGGAGGCTTCCTGTAGTCTGTGGACGATCACAGTTTTGATGAAAGACAGAAATTGCATCGGGATTGAATATAACGGTCACGATGGGAACTTTTCTCCATGGGAGTAATGTCTCGAAGTGTCTACTTTTTGATAGATTCCTGGAACACAAGTAGCAGTTTCCGAAGCACATCTGGAGGCTTCCTGTAGTCTCTGGACGTTCAGAGTTTTGATGAGAGACAGAAATTGCATCGGGATTGAATATAACGGGCACGATAGGGACTTTTCTCCCTGGGAGTAATGTCTCGAAGTGTCTACTCTTTGATAGATTCCTGGAACACAAGTAGTAGCTTCCGAAGCACATCTGGAGGCTTCCTGTAGTCTCTGGACCTTCAGAGTTTTGATGAGAGACAGAAATTGCATCGGGATTGAATATAACGGGCACGATGGGGACTTTTCTCCCTGGGAGTAATGTCTCGAACTGTCTACTCTTTGATCGACTCCTGGAACACAAGTAGTAGTTTCCGAAGCACATCTGGAGGCATCCTGTAGTCTGTGGACGTTCAGAGTTTTGATGAAAGACAGAAATTGCATCGGGATTGAATATAACGGGCACCATGGGGACTTTTCTCCATGGGAGTAATGTCTCGAACTGTCTACTCTTTGATCGACTCCTGGAACACAAGTAGTAGTTTCCGAAGCACATCTGGAGGCATCCTGTAGTCTGTGGACGTTCAGAGTTTTGATGAAAGACAGAAATTGCATTGGGATTGAATATAACGGGCACGATGGGGACTTTTCTCCATGGGAGTAATGTCTCGAACTGTCTACTCTTTGATCGACTCCTGGAACACAAGTAGTAGTTTCCGAAGCACATCTGGAGGCATCCTGTAGTCTGTGGACGTTCAGAGTTTTGATGAAAGACAGAAATTGCATCGGGATTGAATATAACGGGCACCATGGGGACTTTTCTCCATGGGAGTAATGTCTCGAACTGTCTACTCTTTGATCGACTCCTGGAACACAAGTAGTAGTTTCCGAAGCACATCTGGAGGCATCCTGTAGTCTGTGGACGTTCAGAGTTTTGATGAAAGACAGAAATTGCATTGGGATTGAATATAACGGGCACGATGGGGACTTTTCTCCATGGGAGTAATGTCTCGAACTGTCTACTCTTTGATCGATTCCTGGAACACAAGTAGTAGTTTCCGAAGCACATCTGGAGGCTTCCTGTAGTCTCTGGACTTTCAGAGTTTTGATGAGAGACAGAAATTGCATCGGGATTGAATATAACGGGCACGATGGGGACTTTTCTCCGTGGGAGTAATGTCTCGAACTGTCTACTCTTTGATCGATTCCTGGAACACTACTAGTAGTTTCCGAAGCACATCTGGAGGCTTCCTGTAGTCTGTGGACGTTCAGAGTTTTGATGAAAGACAGAAATTGCATTGGGATTGAATATAACGGGCACCATGCGGACTTTTCTCCATGGGAGTAATGTCTCAAACTGTCTGCCCTTTGATCGACTCCTGGAACACAAGTAGTAGTTTCCGAAGCACATCTGGAGGCATCCTGTAGTCTGTGGACGTTCAGAGTTTTGATGAAAGACAGAAATTGCATCGGGATTGAATATAACGGGCACGATGGGGACTTTTCTCCATGGGAGTAATGTCTCGAACTGTCTACTCTTTGATCGATTCCTGGAACACAAGTAGTAGTTTCCGAAGCACATCTGGAGGCTTCCTGTAGTCTCTGGACTTTCAGAGTTTTGATGAGAGACAGAAATTGCATCGGGATTGAATATAACGGGCACGATGGGGACTTTTCTCCGTGGGAGTAATGTCTCGAACTGTCTACTCTTTGATCGATTCCTGGAACACTACTAGTAGTTTCCGAAGCACATCTGGAGGCTTCCTGTAGTCTGTGGACGTTCAGAGTTTTGATGAAAGACAGAAATTGCATCGTGATTTAATATAACGGACACCATGGGGACTTTTCTCCCTGGGAGTAATGTCTCGAACTGTCTACTCTTTGATCGACTCCTGGAACACAAGTAGTAGTTTCCGAAGCACATCTGGAGGCATCCTGTAGTCTGTGGACGTTCAGAGTTTTGATGAAAGACAGAAATTGCATTGGGATTGAATATAACGGGCACCATGCGGACTTTTCTCCATGGGAGTAATGTCTCAAACTGTCTACCCTTTGATCGACTCCTGGAACACAAGTAGTAGTTTCCGAAGCACATCTGGAGGCATCCTGTAGTCTGTGGACGTTCAGAGTTTTGATGAAAGACAGAAATTGCATTGGGATTGAATATAACGGGCACCATGCGGACTTTTCTCCATGGGAGTAATGTCTCAAAATGTCTACCCTTTGATCGACTCCTGGAACACAAGTAGTAGTTTCCGAAGCACATCTGGAGGCATCCTGTAGTCTGTGGACGTTCAGAGTTTTGATGAAAGACAGAAATTGCATCGGGATTGAATATAACGGGCACGATAGGGACTTTTCTCCATGGGAGTAATGTCTCGAACTGTCTACTCTTTGATCGATTCCTGGAACACAAGTAGTAGTTTCCGAAGCACATCTGGAGGCTTCCTGTAGTCTCTGGACTTTCAGAGTTTTGATGAGAGACAGAAATTGCATCGGGATTGAATATAACGGGCACGATGGGGACTTTTCTCCGTGGGAGTAATGTCTCGAACTGTCTACTCTTTGATCGATTCCTGGAACACTACTAGTAGTTTCCGAAGCACATCTGGAGGCTTCCTGTAGTCTGTGGACGTTCAGAGTTTTGATGAAAGACAGAAATTGCATCGGGATTGAATATAACGGGCACCATGGGGACTTTTCTCCCTGGGAGTAATGTCTCGAACTGTCTACTCTTTGATCGACTCCTGGAACACAAGTAGTAGTTTCCGAAGCACATCTGGAGGCATCCTGTAGTCTGTGGACGTTCAGAGTTTTGATGAAAGACAGAAATTGCATTGGGATTGAATATAACGGGCACCATGCGGACTTTTCTCCATGGGAGTAATGTCTCAAACTGTCTACCCTTTGATCGACTCCTGGAACACAAGTAGTAGTTTCCGAAGCACATCTGGAGGCATCCTGTAGCCTGTGGACGTTCAGAGTTTTGATGAAAGACAGAAATTGCATCGGGATTGAATATAACGGGCACGATGGGGACTTTTCTCCATGGGAGTAATGTCTCGAACTGTCTACTCTTTGATCGATTCCTGGAACACAAGTAGTAGTTTCCGAAGCACATCTGGAGGCTTCCTGTAGTCTGTGGACGTTCAGAGTTTTGATGAAAGACAGAAATTGCATCGGGATTGAATATAACGGGCACGATGGGGACTTTTCTCCCTGGGAGTAATGTCTCGAACTGTCTACTCTTTGATCGATTCCTGGAACACTAGTAGTAGTTTCCGAAGCACATCTGGAGGATTCCTGTAGTCTGTGGACGTTCAGAGTTTTGATGAAAGACAGAAATTGCATCGGGATTGAATATAACGGGCACGATGGGGACTTTTCTCCCTGGGACTAATTTCTCAAACTGTCTACTCCTTGATCGATTCCTGGAACACCAGTAGTAGTTCCCGAAGCACATCTGGAGGCTTCCTGTAATCTTTGGACGTTCAGAGTTTTGATGAAAGAAATGCATCGGGATTGATTATAACGGGCACCATGCAAACTTTTCTCCATGGGAGTAATGTCTCGAACTGTCTACTCTTTGATCGATTCCTGGAACACAAGTAGTAGTTTCCGAAGCACATCTGGAGGCTTCCTGTAGTCTGTGGACGATCACAGTTTTGATGAAAGACAGAAATTGCATCGGGATTGAATATAACGGTCACGATGGGAACTTTTCTCCATGGGAGTAATGTCTCGAAGTGTCTACTTTTTGATAGATTCCTGGAACACAAGTAGCAGTTTCCGAAGCACATCTGGAGGCTTCCTGTAGTCTCTGGACGTTCAGAGTTTTGATGAGAGACAGAAATTGCATCGGGATTGAATATAACGGGCACGATGGGGACTTTTCTCCCTGGGAGTAATGTCTCGAACTGTCTACTCTTTGATCGACTCCTGGAACACAAGTAGTAGTTTCCGAAGCACATCTGGAGGCATTCTGTAGTCTGTGGACGTTCAGAGTTTTGATGAAAGACAGAAATTGCATCGGGATTGAATATAACGGGCACGATGGGGACTTTTCTCCATGGGAGTAATGTCTCGAACTGTCTACTCTTTGATCGATTCCTGGAACACAAGTAGTAGTTTCCGAAGCACATCTGGAGGCTTCCTGTAGTCTCTGGACTTTCAGAGTTTTGATGAGAGACAGAAATTGCATCGGGATTGAATATAACGGGCACGATGGGGACTTTTCTCCGTGGGAGTAATGTCTCGAACTGTCTACTCTTTGATCGATTCCTGGAACACTACTAGTAGTTTCCGAAGCACATCTGGAGGCTTCCTGTAGTCTGTGGACGTTCAGAGTTTTGATGAAAGACAGAAATTGCATCGGGATTTAATATAACGGGCACCATGGGGACTTTTCTCCCTGGGAGTAATGTCTCGAACTGTCTACTCTTTGATCGACTCCTGGAACAGAAGTAGTAGTTTCCGAAGCACATCTGGAGGCATCCTGTAGTCTGTGGACGTTCAGAGTTTTGATGAAAGACAGAAATTGCATTGGGATTGAATATAACGGGCACCATGCGGACTTTTCTCCATGGGAGTAATGTCTCAAACTGTCTACCCTTTGATCGACTCCTGGAACACAAGTAGTAGTTTCCGAAGCACATCTGGAGGCATCCTGTAGTCTGTGGACGTTCAGAGTTTTGATGAAAGACAGAAATTGCATCGGGATTGAATATAACGGTCACGATGGGGACTTTTCTCCATGGGAGTAATGTCTCGAAGTGTCTACTCTTTGATAGATTCCTGGAACACAAGTAGTAGCTTCCGAAGCACATCTGGAGGCTTCCTGTAGTCTCTGGACGTTCAGAGTTTTGATGAGAGACAGAAATTGCATCGGGATTGAATATAACGGGCACGATGGGGACTTTTCTCCCTGGGAGTAATGTCTCGAACTGTCTACTCTTTGATCGACTCCTGGAACACAAGTAGTAGTTTCCGAAGCACATCTGGAGGCATCCTGTAGTCTGTGGACGTTCAGAGTTTTGATGAAAGACAGAAATTGCATCGGGATTGAATATAACGGGCACCATGGGGACTTTTCTCCATGGGAGTAATGTCTCGAACTGTCTACTCTTTGATCGACTCCTGGAACACAAGTAGTAGTTTCCGAAGCACATCTGGAGGCATCCTGTAGTCTGTGGACGTTCAGAGTTTTGATGAAAGACAGAAATTGCATTGGGATTGAATATAACGGGCACCATGCGGACTTTTCTCCATGGGAGTAATGTCTCAAACTGTCTGCCCTTTGATCGACTCCTGGAACACAAGTAGTAGTTTCCGAAGCACATCTGGAGGCATCCTGTTGTCTGTGGACGTTCAGAGTTTTGATGAAAGACAGAAATTGCATCGGGATTGAATATAACGGGCACGATGGGGACTTTTCTCCATGGGAGTAATGTCTCGAACTGTCTACTCTTTGATCGATTCCTGGAACACAAGTAGTAGTTTCCGAAGCACATCTGGAGGCTTCCTGTAGTCTCTGGACTTTCAGAGTTTTGATGAGAGACAGAAATTGCATCGGGATTGAATATAACGGGCACGATGGGGACTTTTCTCCGTGGGAGTAATGTCTCGAACTGTCTACTCTTTGATCGATTCCTGGAACACTACTAGTAGTTTCCGAAGCACATCTGGAGGCTTCCTGTAGTCTGTGGACGTTCAGAGTTTTGATGAAAGACAGAAATTGCATCGGGATTTAATATAACGGGCACCATGGGGACTTTTCTCCCTGGGAGTAATGTCTCGAACTGTCTACTCTTTGATCGACTCCTGGAACAGAAGTAGTAGTTTCCGAAGCACATCTGGAGGCTTCCTGTAGTCTGTGGACGTTCAGAGTTTTGATAAAAGACAGAAATTGCATTGGGATTGAATATAACGGGCACCATGCGGACTTTTCTCCATGGGAGTAATGTCTCAAACTGTCTACCCTTTGATCGACTCCTGGAACACAAGTAGTAGTTTCCGAAGCACATCTGGAGGCATCCTGTAGTCTGTGGACGTTCAGAGTTTTGATGAAAGACAGAAATTGCATTGGGATTGAATATAACGGGCACCATGCGGACTTTTCTCCATAGGAGTAATGTCTCAAACTGTCTACCCTTTGATCGACTCCTGGAACACAAGTAGTAGTTTCCGAAGCACATCTGGAGGCATCCTGTAGTCTGTGGACGTTCAGAGTTTTGATGAAAGACAGAAATTGCATCGGGATTGAATATAACGGGCACGATGGGGACTTTTCTCCATGGGAGTAATGTCTCGAACTGTCTACTCTCTGATCGATTCCTGGAACACAAGTAGTAGTTTCCGAAGCACATCTGGAGGCTTCCTGTAGTCTCTGGACTTTCAGAGTTTTGATGAGAGACAGAAATTGCATCGGGATTGAATATAACGGGCACGATGGGGACTTTTCTCCGTGGGAGTAATGTCTCGAACTGTCTACTCTTTGATCGATTCCTGGAACACTACTAGTAGTTTCCGAAGCACATCTGGAGGCTTCCTGTAGTCTGTGGACGTTCAGAGTTTTGATGAAAGACAGAAATTGCATCGGGATTGAATATAACGGGCACCATGGGGACTTTTCTCCCTGGGAGTAATGTCTCGAACTGTCTACTCTTTGATCGACTCCTGGAACACAAGTAGTAGTTTCCGAAGCACATCTGGAGGCATCCTGTAGTCTGTGGACGTTCAGAGTTTTGATGAAAGACAGAAATTGCATTGGGATTGAATATAACGGGCACCATGCGGACTTTTCTCCATGGGAGTAATGTCTCAAACTGTCTACCCTTTGATCGACTCCTGGAACACAAGTAGTAGTTTCCGAAGCACATCTGGAGGCATCCTGTAGTCTGTGGACGTTCAGAGTTTTGATGAAAGACAGAAATTGCATCGGGATTGAATATAACGGGCACGATGGGGACTTTTCTCCATGGGAGTAATGTCTCGAACTGTCTACTCTTTGATCGATTCCTGGAACACAAGTAGTAGTTTCCGAAGCACATCTGGAGGCTTCCTGTAGTCTGTGGACGTTCAGAGTTTTGATGAAAGACAGAAATTGCATCGGGATTGAATATAAAGGGCATGATGGGGACTTTTCTCCCTGGGAGTAATGTCTCGAACTGTCTACTCTTTGATCGATTCCTGGAACACTAGTAGTAGTTTCCGAAGCACATCTGGAGGTTTCCAATAGTCTGTGGACGTTCAGAGTTTTGATGAAAGACAGAAATTGAATCGGGATTGAATATAACGGGCACGATGGGGACTTTTCTCCCTGGGACTAATTTCTCAAACTGTCTACTCTTTGATCGATTCCTGGAACACCAGTAGTAGTTCCCGAAGCACATCTGGAGGCTTCCTGTAATCTTTGGACGTTCAGAGTTTTGATGAAAGAAATGCATCGGGATTGATTATAACGGGCACCATGCAAACTTTTCTCCATGGGAGTAATGTCTCGAACTGTCTACTCTTTGATCGATTCCTGGAACACAAGTAGTAGTTTCCGAAGCACATCTGGAGGCTTCCTGTAGTCTGTGGACGATCACAGTTTTGATGAAAGACAGAAATTGCATCGGGATTGAATATAACGGTCACGATGGGAACTTTTCTCCATGGGAGTAATGTCTCGAAGTGTCTACTTTTTGATAGATTCCTGGAACACAAGTAGCAGTTTCCGAAGCACATCTGGAGGCTTCCTGTAGTCTCTGGACGTTCAGAGTTTTGATGAGAGACAGAAATTGCATCGGGATTGAATATAACGGGCACGATGGGGACTTTTCTCCCTGGGAGTAATGTCTCGAACTGTCTACTCTTTGATCGACTCCTGGAACACAAGTAGTAGTTTCCGAAGCACATCTGGAGGCATTCTGTAGTCTGTGGACGTTCAGAGTTTTGATGAAAGACAGAAATTGCATCGGGATTGAATATAACGGGCACGATGGGGACTTTTCTCCATGGGAGTAATGTCTCGAACTGTCTACTCTTTGATCGAATCCTGGAACACAAGTAGTAGTTTCCGAAGCACATCTGGAGGCTTCCTGTAGACTCTGGACTTTCAGAGTTTTGATGAGAGACAGAAATTGCATTGGGATTGAATATAACGGGCACGATGGGGACTTTTCTCCCGGGGAGTAATGTCTCGAACTGTCTACTCTTTGATCGATTCCTGGAACACTACTAGTAGTTTCCGAAGCACATCTGGAGGCTTCCTGTGGTCTGTGGACGTTCAGAGTTTTGATGAAAGACAGAAATTGCATCGGGATTGAATATAACGGGCACCATGGGGACTTTTCTCCCTGGGAGTAATGTCTCGAACTGTCTACTGTTTCATCGACTCCTGGAACACAAGTACTAGTTTCCGAAGCACATCTGGAGGCATCCTGTAGTCTGTGGACGTTCAGAGTTTTGATGAAAGACAGAAATTGCATTGGGATTGAATATAACGGGCAACATGTGGACTTTTCTCCATGGGAGTAATGTCTCAAACTGTCAACCCTTTGAACGACTCCTGGAACACAAGTAGTAGTTTCCGAAGCACATCTGGAGGCATCCTGTAGTCTGTGGACGTTCAGAGTTTTGATGAAAGACAGAAATTGCATCGGGATTGAATATAACGGGCACGATGGGGACTTTTCTCCATGGGAGTAATGTCTCGAACTGTCTACTCTTTGATCGATTCCTGGAACACAAGTAGTAGTTTCCGAAGCACATCTGGAGGCTTCCTGTAGTCTCTGGACTTTCAGAGTTTTGATGAGAGACAGAAATTGCATCGGGATTGAATATAACGGGCACGATGGGGACTTTTCTCCCTGGGAGTAATGTCTCGAACTGTCTACTCTTTGATCGATTCCTGGAACAGTACTAGTAGTTTCCGAAGCACATCTGGAGGCTTCCTGTAGTCTGTGGACGTTCAGAGTTTTGATGAAAGACAGAAATTGCATCGGGATTGAATATAACGGGCACCATGGGGACTTTTCTCCCTGGGAGTAATGTCTCAAACTGTCTACTCTTTGATCGATTCCTGGAACACCAGTAGTAGTTCCCGAAGCACATCTGGAGGCTTCCTGTAATCTGTGGACGTTTAGAGTTTTGATGAAAGAAATGCATCGGGATTGATTATAACGGGCATCATGCGGACTTTTCTCCATGTGAGTAATGTCTCGAACTGTCTACTCTTTGATAGATTCCTGGAACACAAGTAGTAG
The DNA here is from genome assembly GCF_023897955.1 of Schistocerca gregaria. Classification (NCBI taxonomy): domain Eukaryota; kingdom Metazoa; phylum Arthropoda; class Insecta; order Orthoptera; family Acrididae; genus Schistocerca; species Schistocerca gregaria. The sequence goes on along the minus strand of NW_026061730.1, from coordinate 4,230,103 downwards.
TTTCCGAAGCACATCTGGAGGCTTCCTGTAGTCTCTGGACGTTCAGAGTTTTGATGAGAGACAGAAATTGCATCGGGATTGAATATAACGGGCACGATGGGGACTTTTCTCCCTGGGAGTAATGTCTCGAACTGTCTACTCTTTGATCGACTCCTGGAACACAAGTAGTAGTTTCCGAAGCACATCTGGAGGCATTCTGCAGTCTGTGGACGTTCAGAGTTTTGATGAAAGACAGAAATTGCATCGGGATTGAATATAACGGGCACGATGGGGACTTTTCTCCATGGGAGTAATGTCTCGAACTGTCTACTCTTTGATCGAATCCTGGAACACAAGTAGTAGTTTCCGAAGCACATCTGGAGGCTTCTTGTAGTCTCTGGACTTTCAGAGTTTTGATGAGAGACAGAAATTGCATTGGGATTGAATATAACGGGCACGATGGGGACTTTTCTCCCGGGGAGTAATGTCTCGAACTGTCTACTCTTTGATCGATTCCTGGAACACTACTAGTAGTTTCCGAAGCACATCTGGAGGCTTCCTGTGGTCTGTGGACGTTCAGAGTTTTGATGAAAGACAGAAATTGCATCGGGATTGAATATAACGGGCACCATGGGGACTTTTCTCCCTGGGAGTAATGTCTCGAACTGTCTACTGTTTGATCGACTCCTGGGACACAAGTAGTAGTTTCCGAAGCACATCTGGAGGCATCCTGTAGTCTGTGGACGTTCAGAGTTTTGATGAAAGACAGAAATTGCATTGGGATTGAATATAACGGGCACCATGTGGACTTTTCTCCATGGGAGTAATGTCTCAAACTGTCAACCCTTTGAACGACTCCTGGAACACAAGTAGTAGTTTCCGAAGCACATCTGGAGGCATCCTGTAGTCTGTGGACGTTCAGAGTTTTGATGAAAGACAGAAATTGCATCGGAATTGAATATAACGGGCACGATGGGGACTTTTCTCAATGTGAGTAATGTCTCGAACTGTCTACTCTTTGATAGATTCCTGGAACACAAGTAGTAGTTTCCGAAGCACATCTGGAGGCTTCCTGTAGTCTCTGGACGTTCAGAGTTTTGATGAGAGACAGAAATTGCATCGGGATTGAATATAACGGGCACGATGGGGACTTTTCTCCCTGGGAGTAATGTCTCGAACTGTCTACTCTTTGATCGACTCCTGGAACACAAGTAGTAGTTTCCGAAGCACATCTGGAGGCATTCTGTAGTCTGTGGACGTTCAGAGTTTTGATGAAAGACAGAAATTGCATCGGGATTGAATATAACGGGCACGATGGGGACTTTTCTCCATGGGAGTAATGTCTCGAACTGTCTACTCTTTGATCGATTCCTGGAACACAAGTAGTAGCTTCCGAAGCACATCTGGAGGCTTCTTGTAGTCTCTGGACTTTCAGAGTTTTGATGAGAGACAGAAATTGCATTGGGATTGAATATAACGGGCACGATGGGGACTTTTCTCCGTGGGAGTAATGTCTCGAACTGTCTACTGTTTGATCGACTCCTGGAACACAAGTAGTAGTTTCCGAAGCACATCTGGAGGCATCCTGTAGTCTGTGGACGTTCAGAGTTTTGATGAGAGACAGAAATTGCATCGGGATTGAATATAACGGGCACGATGGGGACTTTTCTCCCTGGTAGTAATGTCTCGAACTGTCTACTGTTTGATCGACTCCTGGAACACAAGTAGTAGTTTCCGAAGCACATCTGGAGGCATCCTGTAGTCTGTGGACGTTCAGAGTTTTGATGAAAGACAGATATTGCATTGGGATTGAATATAACGGGCACCATGTGGACTTTTCTCCATGGGAGTAATGTCTCAAACTGTCAACCCTTTGAACGACTCCTGGAACACAAGTAGTAGTTTCCGAAGCACATCTGGAGGCATCCTGTAGTCTGTGGACGTTCAGAGTTTTGATGAAAGACAGAAATTGCATCGGGATTGAATATAACGGGCACGATGGGGACTTTTCTCCATGGGAGTAATGTCTCGAACTGTCTACTCTTTGATCGATTCCTGGAACACAAGTAGTAGTTTCCGAAGCACATCTGGAGGCTTCCTGTAGTCTCTGGACTTTCAGAGATTTGATGAGAGACAGAAATTGCATCGGGATTGAATATAACGGGCACGATGGGGACTTTTCTCCCTGGGAGTAATGTCTCGAACTGTCTACTCTTTGATCGATTCCTGGAACAGTTCTAGTAATTTCCGAAGCACATCTGGAGGCTTCCTGTAGTCTGTGGACGTTCAGAGTTTTGATGAAAGACAGAAATTGCATCGGGATTGAATATAACGGGCACCATGGGGACTTTTCTCCCTGGGAGTAATGTCTCAAACTGTCTACTCTTTGATCGATTCCTGGAACACCAGTAGTAGTTCCCGAAGCACATCTGGAGGCTTCCTGTAATCTGTGGACGTTTAGAGTTTTGATGAAAGAAATGCATCGGGATTGATTATAACAGGCATCATACGCACTTTTCTCCATGTGAGTAATGTCTTGAACTGTCTACTCTTTGATCGATTCCTGGAACACAAGTAGTAGTTTCCGAAGCACATCTGGATTCTTCCTGTAGTCTGTGGACGTTCAGAGTTTTGATGAATGACAGAAATTGCATCGGGATTGTATATAACGGGCACCATGCGGACTTTTCTCCCTGGGAGTAATGTCTGAAACTGTCTACTCTTTGATCGATTCCTGGAACACCAGTAGTAGTTCCCGAAGCACATCTGGAGGCTTCCTGTAATCTGTGGACGTTTAGAGTTTTGATGAAAGAAATGCATCGGGATTGATTATAACAGGCACCATGCGGACTTTTCTCCATGTGAGTAATGTCTCGAATTGTCTACTCTTTGATCGATTCCTGGAACACAAGTACTAGTTTCCGAAGCACATCTGGAGGCTTCCTGTAGTCTGTGGACGTTCAGAGTTTTGATGAGAGACAGAAATTGCATCGGGATTGAATATAACGGGCACGATGGGGACTTTTCTCCCTGGGAGTAATGTCTCGAACTGTCTACTGTTTGATCGACTCCTGGAACACAAGTAGTAGTTTCCGAAGCACATCTGGAGGCATCCTGTAGTCTGTGGACGTTCAGAGTTTTGATGAAAGACAGAAATTGCATTGGGATTGAATATAACGGGCACCATGTGGACTTTTCTCCATGGGAGTAATGTCTCAAACTGTCAACCCTTTGAACGACTCCTGGAACACAAGTAGTAGTTTCCGAAGCACATCTGGAGGCATCCTGTAGTCTGTGGACGTTCAGAGTTATGATGAAAGACAGAAATTGCATCGGGATTGAATATAACGGGCACGATGGGGACTTTTCTCCATGGGAGTAATGTCTCGAACTGTCTACTCTTTGATCGATTCCTGGAACACAAGTAGTAGTTTCCGAAGCACATCTGGAGGCTTCCTGTAGTCTCTGGACTTTCAGAGTTTTGATGAGAGACAGAAATTGCATCGGGATTGAATATAACGGGCACGATGGGGACTTTTCTCCCTGGGAGTAATGTCTCGAACTGTCTACTCTTTGATCGATTCCTGGAACAGTTCTAGTAGTTTCCGAAGCACATCTGGAGGCTTCCTGTAGTCTGTGGACGTTCAGAGTTTTGATGAAAGACAGAAATTGCATCGGGATTGAATATAACGGGCACCATGGGGACTTTTCTCCCTGGGAGTAATGTCTCAAACTGTCTACTCTTTGATAGATTCCTGGAACCCCAGTAGTAGTTCCCGAAGCACATCTGGAGGCTTCCTGTAATCTGTGGACGTTTAGAGTTTTGATGAAAGAAATGCATCGGGATTGATTATAACAGGCATCATGCGGACTTTTCTCCATGTGAGTAATGTCTCGAACTGTCTACTCTTTGATCGATTCCTGGAACACAAGTAGTAGTTTCCGAAGCACATCTGGATTCTTCCTGTAGTCTGTGGACGTTCAGAGTTTTGATGAATGACAGAAATTGCATCGGGATTGTATATAACGGGCACCATGCGGACTTTTCTCCCTGGGAGTAATGTCTGAAACTGTCTACTCTTTGATCGATTCCTGGAACACCAGTAGTAGTTCCCGAAGCACATCTGGAGGCTTCCTGTAATCTGTGGACGTTTAGAGTTTTGATGAAAGAAATGCATCGGGATTGATTATAACAGGCACCATGCGGACTTTTCTCCATGTGAGTAATGTCTCGAATTGTCTACTCTTTGATCGATTCCTGGAACACAAGTACTAGTTTCCGAAGCACATCTGGAGGCTTCCTGTAGTCTGTGGACGTTCTGAGTTTTGATGAAAGACAGAAATTGCATTGGGATTGAATATAACGGGCACCATGCGGACTTTTCTCCACGGGAGTAATGTCACGAACTGTCTACTCTTTGATCGATTCCTGGAACACTAGTAGTAGTTCCCGAAGCACATCTGGAGGCTTCCTGTAATCTGTGGACGATCAGAGTTTTGATGAAAGAAATGCGTCGGGATTGATTATAACGGGCACGATGGGGCCTTTTGTCCCTGGGGGTAATGTCTCAAACTGTCTACTCTTTAATCGATTCCTGGAACACCAGTAGTATTGCATGGCGACGACTTATATCGACGTGTACAGTTCTGCCACTGGGCACAAGACAAATTACAGGACTACGACAGATTTTTTTTTTTGCACGCGTTCTACTTAGCAACAATGCATCATTCACCAACAGCAGTAACGTAAACCGGCATAATAAGCACTGTTGGGCAACGATAAATCCACGATGGCTGCTCCAAGTGGAACATCAGCGACCTTGGCGGGTTAATGTATGTTGCGGCACTATGGGAGGAAGGATAATTGGCCCCCATTTTATCGATGGTGCAATGTATACTGATTTCCTACGTTATGTTCTACCGATGTTACTACAAAATGTTTCACTGCATGACAGAATGGCAATGTACTTCCAACATGATGGATGTCCGGCTCATAGCTCGCGTGCGGTTGAAGCGGTAGTGAATAGCGTATTTCATGACAGGTGGATTGGTCGTCGAAGCACCATACCAAAGCCCGCACGTTCACCGGACGTGACGTCTCCAGACTTCTTTCTGTGGAGAAAGTTGGATATTTGCTATCGTGATCCACCGACAACGCCTGACAACGTGCGTCAGCACATTGTCAATGCATGTGCGAACATTACGTAAGGAGAACTACTCGCTGTTGAGAGAAATGGCGTTACACGTATTGACAAATGCACTGAGGTTGACGGACATCATTTTAAGCATTTATTAATGTGTTATTTACAGGTTATCACGCTGTAACAGTATGCGTTCTCAGAAATGATAAGTTCACAAAGGTACATGTATCACATTGGGACAACCGAAATGTTCAAACGTACCTACAGTGTGTATTTTAATTTAAAAAAACCTACCTGTTACCAACTGTTCGTCTAAAATTACGAGCCATATGTTTGTGACTATTAGAGCGCCATCTATCACAAAGCGAAAAAGTGGTCCAACTAATTTCATATTTCCTTACGTATAACACAAATATGTAATAAAACTAGGAGTCCCTAATTTAAAAAAAACGCAGTTGCTATCCGTTTCACCTATGGCAGCGCCATCTAGCGGGCCAATCATAGCGCTATCTGGTTTGCCTCTTCTAGCTAGACAAGTTTCGTTCTTTGTAGTTTTTTCGTTAGACGCCTATTTAGTGAGATATTTGGCCCAGTCACGATCAATGGACGACCCTGTATATCAAGTGTTTGTGACTAACTTATGCAATGAGTAACCTACATAGATCATGTACTTGACACACTCGCTTAAAATCTGGAAAACACAGCTATTTTAATTACCCCAGAGTCTCGTAGTACACACTGGTAGGAATTTATAATGTAAAAAACAGTATTGTCTGAAGGTTGTGTTAGCCTTTTGTAAACAAAGAGTAACTCACACTGCAAAATTTTACTAGTAGTCAGGCGAACACATGCATATAGTGTAGCATACGTTACTGTTTGGCAGCACCATTGCACTTCATATAATCTATATTCTTTTTATGTAAAGGATAAAATGGTTCAAATGGCTCTGAGCACTATGGGACTTAACTTCTGAGGTCATCAGTCCCCTAGACGTAGAACTACTTAAACCTAACTAACCTAAGGAGATCACATACATCCATGCCCGAGGCAGGATTTGAACCTGCGACGGTAGCGGTTGCGTGGTTCCAGACTGCAGCGCCTAGAACTCCTTGGTCACTCCGGCCGGCTAAATCCTGGTCTTCGTACTTCGTGGTGGAATGTATCGTACCTCATGTGGACTGATCTGGTGAAACAAGCGATTTATGGTTATGAATTTTGTCGTATGCCATTATAGAAAATGTATTACGCCTTTAAAAACTACATTTTTCTCGTTTCTCCACCTACTTTACAATAGACTTCAGACGTGAAATTCTGAACATCACTGGTAAGTCCATTGTCAAAAGACACTGCTACGTGTTGAGAACACAGATCGAGCATGACATAAAACAGGGTATCAACAGTAGGTCAGGAGAACGAAAGCATAGATAAGTTGAATTATATAGTGCTTCTGTATCACAAATAACTTAATTTCATTACCAGACAATGATACTTGAAACGCACAAAAGACACAGAGGGTGTCAAACGCAGTTTCCCTGCAATGGTTTGTGGAAGGTAATGTTTAATTATGTCCAGTTCTATATGAAGTTAAGAGACAAACCATTTTCAAACAAAAGTAGAACCTTCACTGCCGTATTGATGAATAAGAAATATTTACGGTTTTGCAAATTATGGTAGATGCATTGATTATTGTGATTACACAGTGATGGGTTAACTGTTCTTGTCACTGCGACAGTTACTGTGAAAGCACGCCATTCATAAATGTCCATTTGGATTTAACTTTAGATATTTCCATGAATACCTCTTTTTATGCTTTGCGTTACTTTTTTCTGTATTTCGTTTACTGTAGTTCATGTGTGACAGAAATGATTTCATGATAGTCATTGTGCTCTGAGACTTGCCAAAAACAGTGAGATCGTTTGTTGTACTAATATGTGGTAGATTACCTTTCTTTAAGCTTTAACACAGTATTTCATTTGAAATACTCTGATCGTCGGTGTGCATCGTTCTTATACAACAATGATTTTATTTCTTCCTTTTGTAGGTAAGCCAGTAACTGTGATTTAATATCCTTCTGGAAAAACTTACTTATTACATGTACTGCAGTGACGCATGTTATCTTTCCATCCACTTTTGGTATCATGAACTACACTGCGTGTACTCTGGCCAAGTAATACAGTACTATTTCTTAATTGTAGTTGCGCTTTCACTGCATCTACCAGTATTCAAATGTGTACGCACAATTAAAACGAGTTATTCCCACACGACCTGATGGGAGTTACCTGTATTAGAAATGGTAAATATCCAAGTGGACATAATTTTGATACGACCCCACAGATATAAATAAAGGTATGCATGGATCCATGTTTGTACTATTTTGTTGTTAGACAATCCTATGGTGCTTGCACATGATAATGAATATTATGCTACCCTTTTTTTAACCTGGCTATCTGCTAAAAATGCATGTAGAGTCACTGTTTCTCATTCTCAGTAAACAAGGAGGAATAGGGACAACCTCTCAATGACATGGTTTCTTACACTATTGCTAATGTGCGACGAACAGTCACCCTGTGCTGCTGGAGAAATTCTGTAGTCACATGTCATTGCAGTTAGTTTCTTAACCGTTCCCTGTTACTCCTGTCCCTACTGTCATGTCCCTCAATCTGTTCTGTTCTTCTTCTTCCGTTTAGAAGGGACTAGTCTGAGCACATCTTGACCATGTAACTCTCATAGTACGATAGTTCCAGTTCTGTTTCACTATTCCAACCAATACTATGAGTTATCGCTGCTGCCTTGTTGCAGTGTCTGCTTTAACTACTCTCCAAAGACTTATTGCACGGTATGTGCCGTCTCTCAATTGGTTAGTTAAGCAAGGAGCCAGTGTTATTTCCTAGAGGAATGATTCGGCACATCAGTTGTCAAACAGTAAGTGTTTTATCAGTGACAGGAATGTAGCTAAATACTTCATCTAGACCCCCAATAAGCCTACCTATGATTTATCCACATCATCTTGGCTCATATATCTTAGCAATGGGAATATCACCACTCCATTCATGTGTTTCACAAATTAGATGTATGCCTTGTTTATTATGGACTTACCACTCCATAAGAGAACTATCTGGAACCTTGATCATTCTTTTAAGATATTCATATGGTATGTTTCAATTGGATTACCGTATTTGGTAGCACAGTCAACTATAGCAGCAGTTCTCTGCTTAGCCATACATTTACACTTCTTACTTATTGAGTTTCTCTAACAGTAGTCTTTTATTTAACGTTCTTACTATGATGTATCACACCCACAATTAGCTTATCTGCTCATTTAACTTACACGCACAACAGCTTTAAACTTTTTCTGCTAATTTGCCTGAAACACCTTTTGTGATGGCTCCTAACCGACATCCTGTCTACACTACCAAACAAATCAAAGACTCGCTTTCTGCAAACCACTGACGAATACTAGCTTGGGAAAATTGCAAGTTACCACTGACCACAGCAATGCACACATTACTGTGTGGAGTAAGCTGGAATACCTACATAGAGTGGTTGCCCTGGTGTCATCTCTCTTGCAGTCACTGTAGTTGTCCTCAGAATTGTTATATGGATCATATGTAATCAAGGATATAGTGAAGTATTCAGATCACCAAAACCAGTGGTTCACAGGCAGCAGCTGTTGGGTAATTTTATACTTAAGAGGATTTTGGATCCTGGCACAATTCAGTCACGACTCTCGTTTACGACTAAGCATTAGGAGAAGCGGTGCTAATATGTATTAGTTTGTTTTCATTGTATAATTTTGTCATATTCCTTATTCTGTAACATGGGAGAGTTACATTCCACTCAGTTAAGGACCAGACCAATGAGGTAGGATTTAACAATCAGTATCAATTGAGTACATGAAATAAGATTTAATAAAACAATGATAGCACTACTGTTGTCTTAATGAGATTAGCTTATTATGGATATATAATCAGTTTGTAATGTATCCTTCAATAACTTTGTAGTTTTAACTTTTATACTACAAACTGCAGAGATTATAGAAAAATTATGAATCTTATCAATATTATTTAGCTAAACCTCCTTTTGTATTGAAATACCCAACCTGCCTTTGCTGCTGCACCCCTTCGATGGGGTGTTATAGTATTTCATAATCTTCACAACTAGTAACAACAAATGGTGGCCCCAGTGCTGTCATTCCTGACCACTATACTATATCACTACCCACGGAAATGACCTTTGCAGCAGCTTAGCCACTGCACAGCTGATGCATCTTGACAGAACTCATGCTGTCCCTGCTGTCTCAGAACGTGGTTGGCACATCTGTTACCTCTGCATTACAACACCACTGTACCAGTGCACCATCTCTCTTGGCTGTATATATTTCTACAATAACCAAAATCAGTCAATTCTAACTCATAGTTATTGTACTATTATCTGTAACTTCTTAACTACTTTTGAGTTTTCTATTCCTGTCCACTTTTTTACTGTATTTTGGAAATTCTTTGATTCCCATATTAGAAGCTTGAATCCCTTAGCAAGAGCAACCCGTCCAAAGGATCATTTTCAAACATTAAACTACTACTTTTGTACTTTTGAAATAATTAGCCTGCTGCTATGGAGTGAGAGTGAAATGTGTGTGGTAGACTGACAGACTGAGTGGGTAACACTTCATGAAATATGCCTTGCTCACATTCATACCATTCTGACAGTGAGGATACTGATGGGTTCCACTTCCAGGAAGCTTTGCTAGTGAGGTAAAATTCTAGAAACCCATCCAGCAATCAATCAGACAGCTGTTAATGGTCACACAGAGTCATAGAGCATAGCCAGGTTCAGTTTGGCTCTCTTGCAACCAGCTTTCAGTCTGATCAGATGTGTCCTTCCATCCCATTCACCAGCACTATGCCCTCAGTCTATTAGTGACCTTACAGGCAGAGGTCTGATGTAAACACCAGTCAGAAGTTTTAAAGCACTCTCCATTGGTGTTTTTTTTAAACAGTATGCTTGATTGCCATATGTTCCTGGATCCACATCCTACAATTGACTTTTCCTTGACAATTCTTGTACAATAATTTATTCTGTAGTGATTAGCTTAGGTAATTATTTAAATAGGTGCAGTTACACTCTTTAATGTATGTGAATGTACTGTGTTTATGTAGACTCAGTTCTTTGGGTGGTTTTCCACACATCCACTGAATATGTTTATATTATGCTTACATCTCTTGTACTAGAGAAACGCTACATAACCCATCTTTAGGTGACACACATAGATATTCAGTCCACATTGTGAACCTTTTTTAACATGTTACTACAAATTTTACTGTTTTGCTTCGAGATGTAAAGTCTTAGTAGTATATTTTCAGACTCATCTGAATATAAGGCTATTGTCCAGAAGCCTGGTTTTTCTTTCCTTTTATTGGAAAATATTTAGTAAAATATTTAAAAATAAATAATAAATAATAAAAATAAAAAATAAACAAAAATATTTAATAAAAATACATCTGGATGTCTTATCATGAGAAAGATGGAGTAAATGTAATCACATCTCTACAAAGTGTAGTAAAACAGAACAGTGCCAATCACTTAATTATAACCAACCCCAGTTGTTACACATATGATGGAACTTGTACTAAACCACTTTCACCAATAACAAATAGGTATAAAATCAAAAATAAAAACAATCGTTCTGAAATTAAAAATAAAGTATAAGTACACATTTCCTAAAATGTCATGTTTATTTACACCAATTAAGAAAAATATCCAGAATGAAAACATCTTTGAATATAACACTAGACGTATTTAGTACTCATGTTCTCAGCTCTCCCAAGTGTTGTTCTTACATGTACCTTACATAGTATTAAACGATTAACAAACAATTAAGAGCTTTGGTGTATAACACTTATCTACAATATCTCTGAATTATATACATAGGTTTGTGAAACAAAAAATATAGCTATTGTGGACTGGTGTAAATGGTAACCAAGCACAATGATTTTGTTAGATTAGACATTTTTCCCATCTGACCCATTTACATGAAGATGGACTGATGAGCGAAAATATCATGAACACTGCCTGTGAGGAGAATGAATGACATGTTGTACACACATTATGCAGTAAGCAGATTACAAGTATAGCAGATCAGAGATTAAGAAGGAATTGTTCTACCAATTAGATAGGCTGTGAACATGTAAATCCAATGACATAAGTGACTTTAGCAAAGGACAGGTTACAGTGGAATTGCAGTTGGGAACTAGCAACTCAAAAGTGGTGAAGCTGGTTGGCTGGACCCAATGCTACTGTTGTGAACATCCAAAGAAAGTGGCTGAAAGGTGATAAATCCATAATCTTATGAAAAGATGTAATACATCTATACCTCATCACAAATCATGGAGATAAGAGGCTTGTCTGCTCTGTAAATCTGGAAACGTGGCAATATGAGGCATATCTAATGACAAAAAATAATGCTGGAGAGGCCATACACATTTTAAAACACACAATTCAGTGTACATTTTTGAACATAGCGCTCCACAACATATGGTCTCTGTATGTTTCCATACTAATCCACCAAACTGTTCAATTGCAACTGCATTGCACAAGGGATCATTGATACTGGAGTGAATGTCAACTGCCAACTGTCAGGACGAGTGACATTTCTTGTTACACCAGGTGAGATGCCACATCCAGATATGCAGTCATGTAGGTGAATGGCACCAGATTGAGGGCCCGTTATGCTATGGGACAAGTCACTTGGGCTCCTTTGGGACATCTGGTAATAATTGAAGGCATCATGACAGTTGCAGACTATGTCACTTTTATAGCAACTACATATATCCCTTCATGCCTGATGTGCTCTCCCACAGTGAAGGCAGCTTTCAGCAGGTAACTGTCCATGTCACATGTACAGAACGACTACACAGTGGTCTGAGTAGCATGGTAACTAACACTGATGTCTCGACGACACCATTTAGCTGATCTGAATGTGTGCTATAGAACTGGTGCAAAATACGTCAAGAAATATGAAAACAACATGTCAAGTTCATATCATGTAGAACTGTTCATGTATTGTGTTCCAAAAGTGGACAAACATGCTATTAAGTAGATTGTTATATTTGTTGTTACGTTTACAAATGCAGGTTTAATATGAACAGAACATAAATGTACACACTACTAATGACACACACAACAGATCTCTTGAGAAAACATACATTAGTAAAATAATGCCATAATCACGTTTCTCCAGTGTTGAGTTTACTAGCCTTTGTGAAGGAAGTGCCATGGATATATTTTTTATAACATTGTTTCTAAAGTGCAGTTACAAGTACTACATAATGACTATGTCTGGAATATTAAGCAGCAAGTCATCACATTTCCTTGGCCTTATACTGAATATTGCATTGTACTTATGATTACTGACGAAGGTAAGGATTTATCACAATTCACAACCTTCTTGTCTCAAAATCGATAGGAAAAAGCAGCAGTGTTAATGACAAAAACAGATTTGATTCATGTTTTTGGAGTATTTAGTAATACAAGTTCTTGACATCACAATCTGTAGATATGGATTTTTATATTGTCTCATTACATGTAACCACTCTATAGTACACATCATTGCACACTTTTTCCACAATTCTACCACATTTTAATGTTGTTTCACAGGAACAGCAATTTATTGTCTCCTGTTACATCCATTACTTTATAGGGCACAAACCAGGAAAACCTATTTGTGTAAACCAACACTTACTTTTAGTTTCTTTCTGATGTGAAGTAATGCATGTGCCTTGAGAGTACCCAATTTAGTGAAACTTTTGTCACAGACATCTCATTTGTGAGGTCCCCTTCCAATGTGTTCTAATGCATGTCTATTGAGATCGCCTGACATAGCAAATGATTGCCCACTAATCTCACATCTGTGAGGTTTCTTTCTAATGTGAATTAATGCATGTGTTTGAGAATGCTGGACACAAGCAAAATATTTCCCACAAATCTCACATTTGTGAGGTCGCTCTCCAATGTGAATTAATACATGGGCCTTGAGATTCCCTGCCCTAACAAAAGACTTCCAACAAATACCGCATTTGTGGGATTTCTTTCCAGTGTGAATTAATGTCTGCCTCTTGAGAGCATTCAACAAAGCAAAGGATTTGCCACAAATAATACATTTGTAAGATTTCTCCCCAGTGTGAATTAATACTTGTTTCTTGAGATAACTTGACAAAGCAAAACGTCTCCCACAAATGTCACATTTGTGAGGTTTGTGTCTAGTGTGAATTAATTTATGAGTCTTCAGATTAGATGACTGGGCAAACGATTTGTCACAAATCACACATTTGCGAGGTTTCTTTCCAGTGTGATTTAATAAGTGTGTCTAGAGATAGCCTGACTTAGCAAAAGATGTCCCACAAATCTCACATTTGTGAGGTTTCTTTCCAGTGTGAACTAATTCGTGTGTCTTGAGACTATCTGACCTACGAAAAGATTTCCCACAAATCTCACATTTGTGAGGTTTTTTCCAGTGTGAATTAACTTCTGAGTCTTGAGACTGACTGGGCAAACCAATTGTCACAAATGACACATTCGTGAGGTTTGTTTCCAGTGTGAATTAATTTGTGTCTCTTGAGATTGCTCGACCTAGCGAACCATCTACCACAATTCTTACATTTGTGAGGTTTCTTCCCGGTGAGAATTAAATTGTGAGTCTTGAGACAACCTGCCCTAGCAAAAGAGTTCCCACAAATCTCACATTTTTGAGGTTTCTTTCCAGTGTGAATTAAGTCGTGTATCTTGAGATTGCTCGACAAAGCAAAACATCTACCACAAATCTTAAATTTGTGAGGTTTCTTTCCAGTGTGAATTAAATTGCAAGCCTTGAGATGACCTACCGTAGCAAAAGAGGTCCCACATATGTCACATTTGTGAGGTTTCTTTCCATTGCGAATTAATTTCTCTGTGTTGAGATGACCTGACTGAGAAAAGGATTCCCCACGAATCTCATATTTGTGGGGTTTCTTTCCAGTGTCAAGTAATTTCTACCACACCATTTGCCACAAATACCACATTTTTGCAGTAAGTAGATCATCCTGGGCACTGACATTAACAGCTGCAGACAAAGTTCCATAGTCACTTATTTTGTCAGCATCATTTCTCATAGATGTGTTACACACGTCTTTGGAGGACTTCTTTGAAGCTTCCCTAGTTTCCTTGTATGGAGACCAAACATTGTGTTCTGGAACAGAAACTTCTGGCAAACTATCCAAAAGGATACTGCTCTGATCCTCATCACTACAGCCATATTTTTCATGGTTGCCAGCAGTTAAGACGTGATAATTCTCACTCATTCTCAGATGTTTTCTCAAACTAAATTTACTGTCAAATATCTCACCACACCACTTACAGACATACAAAGGAGGTTGCATGCCATCAATGTGCATAAACACATGCTTGTTGAGTCGGTATTTTGATGGAAAGCCTTCTTGGCAGAAATTACAGCTATATACATGTAATTCCTTTTCCCTCGTACTACAGTCATATTGGGTAGCAACTGAACATTCTTCATCAACAGTCACATCTCCTGTATGGGTATCAAATTCGGGCTTTGACTTCTCAATATCTATCACAAATTCATCCTGGATCAGTCGATGGTGACACGTTTCTTCACATGATATGCCACACCTACCACCAGTACTCTGAGTCAATAATGTTGTATATATATATATATATATATATATATATATATATATATATATATATATATATATATATGACTTGTGCCCTATAGTACTGGATTTATGTACATTCAAATATTGTTTATATATATATATATATATATATAAAGAAACAATATTTGAATCTACATAAATCCAGTACTATAGGGCACAAGTCATAAAAATGCATCATAAATTATATATTTACTGTTAGCGATTTAAAATTATAATATTCCACCAGAACGAAAGAACTGATGAGGTAAAAATGCTTTAAAACTAAAATAACCAGAGGAAAAGTCAATAATGATTAATCTGAGTCACTGTCACTTTGATTTGAAATTTTTTGATCACAATTAAATTGATTGCATGTGTTACAATCTTTTTAAAATACTTTGCTACAAGGTAATAGTCTACACAAATTTATTAAATTTATCAAAAGATGTATCACTTACATGTTATAATTCAAAATTATTAAGTTCAAGGCATTTAAGATTTAAATAAGAGAAATAATTTTTAAGTGTTCCTCTTGCACTATCTTAGCTCGTTAAGTGCCTTCTCTTTGTTTTGCAGACACTTTCACCTCTGGCAATGATAAATTTATTTCACCTAGTAAAAAGATTTTAGTTTTGTTTGATTCCCAGTGATTCAAGAACTAGTGCAAGCTTCAATATTTTGATTAGGTATCTAGTATGGATGATAATTAGGTGGATAATGACTGTTCATGAACAAGAATCAATGTCACACGAATCAAGGGGAAAAAATTGCAAACTGATGAATGAATGTCAATGGTACACTTGCAGATGGTTTCAATCTAAGACTGCGTTTTTGGCAATGCAACTTATATGAAGCCTTAAACAAATGGAAATACTGTCTGAAGGTATGGAAATTGTTGTAAATTTTCCAGTACATTTGCAGTGAGCCTTTTTGAAAAGTTCTACATCTTCCCAAGATCTGGTCATCTGGCATTGCAGAAGACCATTGACTGGAGGACACACATATTAATGGCCACATCACCACCCATTAAACACTGCAGGATGACACTTCATATTGAGTGGCAGTGATAACAGCTGATGCATCAGCTACCCCTGTACTATCTGGTCCTATTATTCCACCTGCAGTTAAATACTTTCCCACAGATCAGAATTGTGATGTTTTTCAGGTGCCCAGTATATGGAACATGTGGGAAATAACAGATTACAGATACTGAAGGCGTGCTCCAGTCTTTTCTTTTGTTCTGACTGTAACTTTTCACTTATTTGCAATGTATTGGGTATATAGTTTTGTATCGCATGGCTCTGGTAAATTTCGAGTGTTTATAAATTTGTAATTGGGATCGTTATCAGGAGGAAGAAAACTGGCGTTCTTCGGATCGGAGTGTGGAATGTCAGATCCCTTAATCGGGCAGGTAGGTTAGAAAATTTAAAAACGGAAATGGATAGGTTAAAGTTAGATATAGTGGGAATTAGTGAAGTTCGGTGGCAGGAGGAACAAGACTTCTGGTCAGGTGACTACAGGGTTATAAACACAAAATCAAATATGGGTAATACAGGAGTAGGTTTAATAATGAATAGGAAAATAGGAATGCGGGTAAGCTACTACAAACAGCATAGTGAACGCATTATTGTGGCCAAGATAGATACAAAGCCCACACCTACTACAGTAGTACAAGTTTATATGCCAACTAGCTCTGCAGATGATGAAAAAATTGAAGAAATGTACGATGAAATAAAAGAAATTATTCAGATAGTGAAGGGAGACGAAAATTTAATAGTAATTGTGACTGGAATTCGAGTGTAGCAAAAGGGAGAGAAGGAAACATAGTAGGTGAATATGGATTGGGGCTAAGAAATGAAAGAGGAAGCCGCCTAGTAGAATTTTCCACAGAGCACAACTTAATCATAGCTAACACTTGGTTTAAGAATCATGAAAGAAGGTTGTATACGTGGAAGAACCCTGGAGATACTAAAAGGTATCAGATAGATTATGTAATGGTAACACAGAGATTTAGGAACCAGGTTTTAAGTTGTAAGACATTTCCAGGGGCAGATGTGGACTCTGACCACAATCTATTGGTTATGACCTGTAGATTAAAACTGAAGAAACTGCAAAAATGTGGGAAATTAAGGAGATGGGACCTGGATAAACTGAAAGAACCAGAGGTTGTACAGAGTTTCAGAGAGAGCATAAGGGAACAATTGACAGGAATAGGGGAAAGAAATACAGTAGAAGAAGAATGGGTAGCTCTCAGGGATGTAGTAGTGAAGGCAGCAGAGGATAAAGTAGGTACAAAGACGAGGGCTGCTAGAAATCCTTGGGTAACAGAAGAAATATTGAATTTAATTGATGAAAGGAGAAAATATAAAAATGCAGTAAATGAAGCAGGCGAAAAGGAATACAAACGTCTCAAAAATGAGATCGACAGGAAGTGCAAAATGGCTAAACAGGGATGGGTAGAGGACAAATGTAAGGATGTAGAAGCTTATCTCACTAGGGGTAAGATAGATACTGCCTACAGGAAAATTAAAGAGACCTTTGGAGAGAAGAGAACCACGTGTATGAATATCAAGAGCTCAGATGGCAGCCCAGTTCTAAGCAAAGAAGGGAAGGCAGAAAGGTGGAAGGAGTATATAGAAGGGTTATACAAGGACGATGTACTTGAGGACAATATTATGGAAATAGAAGAGGATGTAGATGAAGACGAAATGGGAGATACGATACTGCGTGATGAGTTTGACAGAGCACTGAAAGACCTGAGTCGAAACAAGGCCCCTGGAGTAGACAACATTCCATTAGAACTACTGACGGCCTTGGGAGAGCCAGTCATGACAAAACTCTACCATCTGATAAGCAAGATGTATGAGACAGGCGAAATTCCCTCAGACTTCAAGAAGAATATAATAATTCCAATCCCAAAGAAAGCAGGTGCTGACAGATGTGAAAATTACCGAACTATCAGTTTAATAAGCCACAGCTGCAAAATACTAACGCGAATACTTTACAGACGAATGGAAAAACTGGTAGATGCAGACCTCGGGGAGGATCAGTTTGGATTCCGTCGAAATGTTGGAACACGTGAGGCAATACTGACCTTACGACTTATCTTAGAAGAAAGATTAAGAAAAGGCAAACCTACGTTTCTAGCATTTGTAGACTTAGAGAAAGCTTTTGACAATGTTGACTGGAATACTCTTTTTCAAATTCTAAAGGTGGCAGGGGTAAAATACAGGGAGCGAAAGGCTATTTATAATTTGTACAGAAACCAGATGGCAGTAATAAGAGTCGAGGGGCATGAAAGGGAAGCAGTGGTTGGGAAAGGAGTGAGACAGGGTTGTAGCCTCTCCCCGATGTTATTCAATCTGTATATTGAGCAAGCAGTAAAGGAAACAAAAGAAAAATTTGGAGTAGGTATTAAAATTCATGGAGACGAAGTAAAAACTTTGAGGTTCGCCGATGACATTGTAATTCTGTCAGAGACGGCAAAGGACTTGGAAGAGCAGTTGAACGGAATGGACAGTGTCTTGAAAGGAGGATATAAGATGAACATTAACAAAAGCAAAACGAGGATAATGGAATGTAGTCAAATTAAATCGGGTGATGCTGAGGGAATTAGATTAGGAAATGAGACACTTAAAGTAGTAAAGCAGTTTTGCTATTTAGGAAGTAAAATAACTGATGATGGTCGAAGTTGAGAGGATATAAAATGTATACTGGCAATGGCAAGGAAAGCGTTTCTGAAGAAGAGAAATTTGTTAACATCGAATATAGTTTTATGTATCAGGAAGTCGTTTCTGAAAGTATTTGTTTGGAGTGTAGCCATGTATGGAAGTGAAACATGGACGATAACTAGTTTGGACAAGAAGAGAATAGAAGCTTTCGAAATGTGGTGCTACAGAAGAATACTGAAGATAAGGTGGATAGATCACGTAACTAATGAGGAGGTATTGAATAGGATTGGGGAGAAGAGAAGTTTGTGGCACAACTTGACTAGAAGAAGGGATCGGTTGGTAGGACATGTTTTGAGGCATCAAGGGATCACAAATTTAGCATTGGAGGGCAGCGTGGAGGGTAAAAATCGTAGAGGGAGACCGAGAGATGAGTACACTAAGCAGATTCAGAATGATGTAGGTTGCAGTAGGTACTGGGAGATGAAGCAGCTTGCACAGGATAGAGTAGCATGGAGAGCTGCATCAAACCAGTCTCAGGACTGAAGACAACAACAACAACAACAATTGGGATCACACGAGTTTTGAACGTAACTGAGATCATGGTGTGTGTCAGATTCTAGAAGTAGACAACTGAATCACTAAATCTCCTTACAACCGCCTTTCTATATATGTTATTTTCATCTTCGCCACTACCACTACTACTACTACTATCTTTTTCGTAACTACTACTGCCACTTTCCATCTTTCTTTTCACTCCCTTCCTCGATACTTCCAGCGTGTTTTTCACCTTTAGTCCACAGACGCTTGAGTCAGTCACGACCTAGGACACACCTATAAATATGTCTTGCCCCGCGAAATCCAGCTTTTGTCCCTCTTCCGGCCGGCAGGTAAACAGTTGCGCGCTCGGTCCTACAGGCGGCCACAATGGGACAGACCGGTTCCAGCGGCGGGCTCTTTGTGGCCCACGCTAACGCGCAGTCGCTAACGGCTCACTTCGACGAGTTTTGTGACCTGTTCTGCCAATCAGCTGTTCCACATTATCCTCGTCTCTGAAACTTGGTTAAAACCAAACATTTCTTCCGACGCTATCCGAATCGCTGGTTACTCTCTCGTAAGGGCAGATCGTGAAACACGACACGGGGATGGTGTGGGTGCCTATGTTCGCACAGATCTGACACCTTCTGTGCTATGCACATCGGATGCAAAGGGCGAAGGAGAAGCAGAGTTCTTGTTTTTCGAAATAAATACATCAAATCAGAAACTGCTAATTGGAGTAAACCTCCAAACGTCGGTGCCATGTCCTCCTTTAAGTCTGCCCTGTCCTCACTCGTGACACAGTATGAACACATAATCATTATGGGCGACACAAACATCGACTTACAGTTAAAATCTCCCTCTGCCGAAAAACTAAGGCGACTGTTCCACTCCAATGATATGTGTTTAACACCGCTGGACCCAACTCATCACACGCCACACAGCCACACAATCGTAGATATAATAGCAACAAAGCAACCAGATAAAATAATCCGTGCCAATCAGACATCCACTCCGGGACTCTGCTCATGACGTGATATTCTTAAATTACTCAATGCATACTACCAAAGAAAAATCTCACCTGATAACCTACAGAAACTTAAAAAATGTTAACCATGACGCTCTTCAAAAGGATTGCTTAGACATCCCTTGGCATGATATAAGCAATGAACAGACTTTAGCCCAAAAAATTCGGCAATTATGTCGCAAAATTATTGCACTGTATGATAAACATGCTCCTCAACGCACTGTTAAGGTAAAGAGAGCTCCCGCTCCGTGGCTCACCACTGCATTACGCCAGTTAATGAATAAACGTGATGCTGCACACAGGGCCTTCAAGCGTAACCCAACTGCTGAGGCGTACGAAGCTTATAGGAAACTCCGAAACAGAACCAAGCAAAGCGTGAGGAATGCCAAAATCAGACATGCCCGCTCTGTCGTATGCGGCATATCAAAACCTGCTGCACTGTGGAAAAAGCTGCGCAGTTTGGGTATAGGGAAGCGAAGATTTGACGCTGTTTATCAAGCGTCTGCAGAAGAATTAAACGATTTCTTCTTAACAGCTGTAAACTGCCACGCAGCGACAAATTACCAGCCCCAAGATATCAATCTCTCGAGAGATAAGTTTTTCCTAAAACATGTCACTACCGGCACCGTACACAAGGCAATTATGAGAATCTCTTCCGAGGCAGTAGGAAATGATGGAGTGAGCATTGGTATGATTAAGAAGGTCGTAGACACTATTATTCCAGTTATCACAGACATCTTCAACCTGTCTCTTGTCAGTAGTATATATCCTACTGAGTGGAAGCAAAGTTTAATCCAGCCTATACCCAAGACTGACAGCCCTAAGTCGCCAGGTGAATACAGGCCGATCAGCATACTACCTGCAATTTCTAAAGCCCTGGAGTACATCGTCCATGAACAACTGACGGATTACCTCAAAACTCATAACATCCATGACGAATATCAGTCATCCTTTCGAAAGCACCATAGTACAGCAACCGCATTAATCAAAGTAACTGATGACATTAAACATGCTATGGAGAGACGTGAAGCTACTATCCTAACACTGCTTGACTTTAGCAAGGCGTTTGACACAGTTGACTTCGATATATTACTAATTAAAATGAAACAGCTGAATTTCTCAAACAGCGCAATACACTGGTTCGACAGCTACCTCAAAAACAGAAGTCAACAAGTCATTTGTGGGTCGGAAAAGTCATCATGGAAAAGCGTGCGCTCTGGAGTTCCAGAAGGCTCCGTCCTTGGTCCACTACTCTTCTCACTGTACATTAATGATATTTCTTCAGTGATTCACTCCTGCAACTACCATCTTTATGCCGACGACATCCAACTGTACATAAGTGCAAGCCCCAAAAACATTGCTGGCGCAGTAGCGAGTATGAACGCAGATCTTTACTCTGTTTCTCGATGGGCACAGACCTAGGTCTGAAACTAAACCCCAAGAAATCCCAGGTCATACTTATATCTCATCCAAAGTTAATCAGCCGGTACTTTCGCGAAAGGGTCCCTAAAATACTCCCAAATGGTACCCAACTACCATACCAAAAAACAGTAAAAGACCTTGGAATTATCTTGGATGAACACCTAAACTGGGTTGAACAAACAGTCACAGCTTGCCGGAAATCGCTCTCCTCCCTACTTGCAATTCAAAAATTTAGATAAATATTTCCAATCCATGTTAAACAAAAATTAGTCCAAACACTAGTCTTGCCTAATCTTTACTACTGCGATGTAGTTCAACACGGCACAAATAATGAAAATTCTAGATACCTGTAGCTAGTGATGAATGCTTGCGTTAGATACGTGTGCAATATTCGGTTGTATGATCATATCAGTCCTTCATACTTCCAGCTAGGTTGGATACGCCCACATACGGCACGCGATCTCCACACGATGTGCTTATTTCATCGATTTCTTAGCCACTGGTGTCCCCAATACTTATCTTCTCACATTAAACACCTATCATCATTCCACAATCGCAACACCAGAACGGATACATCTATCATCTTGGCTGTACCTTTACATAACACAAAATGTTTCTCCGTGTCGTTCTCCATCTCAGCCATACGACTATGGAACGCGCTCCCCTGTGATCTGCGTCTTATCCAGAACTACTCAACATTCAAGAGGGAACTCAAAACTTACATATTAGGGACGGTATAGCCACCATTCTTGTGCCCATCCCATCTCTTTCTTTCTCCTCTCCATCACAGCTTCGAATTTTACCATTCTATTTCTCTTCCTCTAACCTATCTACCTCTTATATATCTCTTTCACCCCATTCTATCGTCTTATCTCTCTGCTCGATGAGAATAACTCACAAGCTGCAAGAACATAACGAGAAAATTCCCAACTAACAATGGGACTGACATTCAGAAAAGAAAACTATGTTTACTTTCATATACATAGTCATTATTATTATTATTATTACTATTACTATTACTATTATTATTATTATTATTATTATTGATTGTTATAATTATTTTTTATTGTTATAATTACATTGTACTAATGTTATAATATCTATTTTTTTCTTTAACATCAATACTGCATAATAGGCTATATGTCCTTAATGTTATGTAGAAACTGTAACTCGTTCAATCTGAGTATGCCTGGTTAGGTGTAAGAGAGGGCCTAACTGCATATTAATAATGAAGAAAGAAATCGAAAACAATATGCAAGTAAGGTTTCAAACAAATACCTTTCTGTTTCTCAAAGTACTAGAAATGAAACTTACAATTAAAATTTTATGCTATGCCAGTCAACCGTAAACAAACCAGAATAATGAAGAGAATTTGTGGAAAAGTTCAACAATAAATAAATTTTTATGTTACTTATTTATCAATAGTCTTAGAGACATCCATGTAAGCATTGTGTAGGTACTGGGTACTTGTGGCAAATCCTTAATCTTTACTGCACAACAATTTTTGTAGCAGGCACATTCATACACTATTCATGCAGTGTCAATGGAAGTGCTCATATATTTTATCGACACACATACTACACCCTGGACAATAACACTGCTAATGGTTTAGACTACATATGTTATAAACGTTGCACTACAGCTGTTACCTCTACTTTATTCCTACGTTGTCTCGATTCTGAAGCCAAAGAGCTGTCATTATGAACAAAAACCCTTTCTTACATTGTATCTATCTACTCTGGTACCTCTCTATCCAACACCTAGTAAGGTCGGGGGATTAATAGGACATTGCCATCTTTACTTGGTCTTTCGGCCGAAGCTGGTTGCGAAGTCCCACTGCATATATATAAGCTGGCATTACAATGGGGTCACCACTCCCGAAGACTATCAACCCCCTCAATAATCAATATACGTTGAAGTACGGTTCTTTAAGTCTCAGAACTCATGGATGATGATGTTTGGTTTGTGGGGCACTCAACTGCACGGTTTTCAGCGCCTGTACAAAGTCCTACTTTTTTACACATTCTATTTTTTATGCAGTCAAAGGTAGCCACTGTCACAGATGATGATGATGATGATGATGAAGAAATGATGAGGACGATGCAAATACCCAGTCACTGGCCAGAGAAAGTCCCCAAAGCGGCCAGGAATCAATCCCAGGACCCCATGATCTAGAAGCAGCAGTGCCAGCTAATAGACCATGACTGCGGACAGTACTCATTGAGAATAAAAAGTCTGTTCAGGCTGGTTTGAATGGTTAGAGAGACGTGGCACACACTACATATTGTAAAAGACATTGGCAGCAGTGACCATAGTTATTACATAGTAATAACAATAAATACACACTGTTGATAAAACCCCTGCTGAGTAGCAATCATAGAACGAGTGTGGTATCTCTGCAAGACATCATAGCTACTTTATTATGACTATACTGAGGACAAATTTGTCTGAAAAGCACCCTCTTTTCATGGCAAGAACTCCATCTGAGGCGTTTCGAGTGATTATAATTACACTGACAGTGTTCTGGGTGCTACAGTGTGGGCTCTATACTTTGCAGGATTCTCTAACATTGTAGGGTGTTCATTAACTGGTGTCCTCACCAAGTACACTGAAAAATAATTTTTCAATTTCCGCCACCAGGTGAAAATATGGCGCTGTTATCAGTGAGAATGAGTTATCAGTGCAGGAAAAAGAGGAGAAACGATTAGACCAATGATAATGGTTGTTCTGATATGTTTATTAGGATATGATCAGAAGTGAAATGTTCAAAATGGTGCACTGAATCTACAACATGCTGATCCATGACATGACATGACATGGTTAACAGTTCCCAACAGCAAATCCAGTTTAATAAGTTTGATTGTCATCATATGATATCCTTCTCATCAGGAGTATCTGGATACATCCCCAAAAAATCTTTCACATATTCCAACATCCACATGTCGCATCAACGCAGGTCAGAGGATCTCAAAGGCCACATATCTAAACTACATAGATATAACGTGGATGATACCGAAGGTGTCATGAAACGAATCGTTCACTCAACAACTGACATATCGTGCCACCCCATCTCACATCAAAATAATGTCACAGACACTATTATGTTCTAGAAATGATGGAATCTTGTTGCATAACAAGGTCTTTATAAGGTTCAGATGTGGCTTGTGAAATCACACCACACTGTTACGTAAGCTCAGTGGAGTGGATGTTCCTGCACAAGATTTGGGAGGACAACCCCATATGTGACAGTTCTGTGTATTCACAGCCCCATGCAAAGTAAAATATGCCTTGCCCACCCAAAGAATATTCCCCAGCAAAAGGTCACTCATTTCCATATATGCGAAAAATGAAAGCAAAGTTGAGGCGTTGTATCCTATCATAGGGTTTCTTTAGTCATAAGCTTTCTTTAGCAACACATTCTGAACCTTACAGAGATACTAGTCTAAAATGTGCCACAAAACGTTTTGAACTGTTGATTGGGGTGAGGCACAGGCAGAGGCAGAGTGTGAGTGTCAGTTTGAGTGTGAGCACTCTAACACTTACTGTGGAATTTGAGCCATCTGCTGCATGGTCGGTTGTACTAAAAGCAACTAGAGCAACCACTATGAGTGTCTGCTGCACCACTCAATTCACCTATTTCTTTAAATTTCTTGATTGTATTTTTCAACACATTTATTTCAATAATATTCCTCCAATGCAGTGCCGCTGGTCTGATAAAACAAATGTACCACTAGTGCATAGTGTTTCTTGTCAATAGCCACTTCATTGCACATGGAAGGCTTAAACCTTAACTAGGCGGTATACTTTGGCAAGAAAAATATCCCAGATTTCCGAATTAGAAATGCGCTTTCTAGGCTGAAGAACTTTTTACTGGATGGAAGTACATTCTTCCATGTCAAAAGATGATATTATTTCTCTAGGAGCTGTAAACCTTATCAATCCCTTGAATGGTTATGGATATATAAACCTGCGCATAACTTCCTGGCACTTTATGAATCTCAACCTAGCAAAAATCAAAGCATTTTTGAAAGATCTTTGATGCATGGAAACAGGTACACTACATATTTTTGTATCAAGTAAGTATAAACACAAATTCCATCAATTACATTACGCTAGCTTCCAAAGCACTGAAATCATGATTGTGGCGTGCTTTTGCCAGCCAAGCATTGCTCTTGTCACATGATCTCGCCAAAGATGGCATAAA
Organism: Schistocerca gregaria; assembly: GCF_023897955.1. Classification (NCBI taxonomy): domain Eukaryota; kingdom Metazoa; phylum Arthropoda; class Insecta; order Orthoptera; family Acrididae; genus Schistocerca; species Schistocerca gregaria. The sequence goes on along the minus strand of NW_026061730.1, from coordinate 4,204,433 downwards.
TATTCAGAGCATAGGCAATGATGTAGTCAGCCAATGACAACATGAATGTTAAGATGTGCAAACACACAAACTGAAGAAGTTAATGATTTAAATTAATATACACCAGTACAAGTACAAGAAAAACTTAGTGTTGATATATAACATTGACTTTTCAAAAGTTTTTGCTGTTTTTTTTCGAGGTGTGGTTAGCCAGGACCCTAAGAGCACCAGCTTCAATTTTAGCAGCTTTATATTCCTGACAAGCACGATTATAAATGTCATTGATGTGCACTGGACACTTCGTGGGTTACATGGCTGTTTACATTTTCTGTACACCACTGACGATTCCCACAGTAATGCTTGTTACATGTGAAATCGCTCAAGGACTTACTTCAGTCTTGTTTTTGAAAAGGCAACTATACTTTTTACCAGCATTAATGCATAATCTGTAATCAATGAAAGAACTATAATAATTATGAGAGACTAAACTCAAAACTTGGTCATTTTCTGTGTGTATTATCTTTTCAAGATATATGAAATCCAAGAGTGCCACCAAAACTTAAAATTATGGCATAAATTGCTGGTCTTTTGGGACCAAATTTTTCAATGTTGCTGGTCCTAAGCGTTAAGTCTTGAATGAGAATGTAATGCTCCATGATTTAAGGAATTCATCACACAGTCTGACACACATCATCATCTTACATTTACGTTGAAAGGAACACTTCTGAAACCAACATTCGTGATATTTCACCATGTCCTGTCAGAAATGTAAGCAGCTGTGAAGTCACTAATCAAAATCAGCCCAGGAATGAGACATACTGAAAGCAGGTCGTTGTTAGAAAATATTGCAGAATTTTTAACATCGATGTCGGCAGACGCCTGTGTATGCACTCGTTTTGTTGTTTTGAATGGCGCATTTTCTTTGCAACAAAAGATTTCTTTTGGTGACATTCTCTCGTTTTAGTTCTATTGCTGCAGTATTACTCTGCAATGGCCGGATAATGTAATTTCTTTATTAGTGTATCAGCTCTTAGCAATCAGAATTACAAAAATTTAACTGAAAAATAAAATAATAAATTACTGGAATTCTGAAACATCCCTAATCCGGATCTGAGCAGATCAGAGTCCTTTTTGTGTGGCTATATTAAAGACAACGCCAGCCTGGTTGGCCGTGCGGTCCAGCGCACGGCTTTCTGGGCGGGAAGGAGCACCTGCTCTCCAGCACAAATCCGCCAGGCGAATTTGTGTCGAGGTCTGGTGATCCGGACAGTCTGTGGATGATTCTTAGGCGGTTTTCCATCTCCCTTGGTGAATACAAGCTGGTTCCCCTTATTCCGCCACAGTTACACTATGTCGGCGACTGCTCTGCAAACAAGCTCTGCACGTATGCGTACACCACCATTTGTCTACCACGAAAACGTAGGGGTTACACTCGTCTGGTGCGAGACGTTCCCTGGGGGTCCACTGGGGATCGAACCACACAATAACCTAGGTTCGGTGTGGGGCGGCAGAGGGGTTGACTGTCGTAGTGGTCGTGGGGTTGTGGACTACTGCAGCTGCAGTGGGGATGGAGCCTCTCTGTCTTTTCTAGGTCCCCAGTTAACATACAATACAATATTAAAGACACGGTGTACAGCAGTAACCCCAAAACCATTACTGAGCTGAAACCGACATTGAGGGGGTCATCGACGACATTGATGTTCTGACACTTCAGTGGGTATTGCAGAATTATGCACTCTGGCTGTACCACAGCATCGCCATTGTTGGCAGGCATATCAAACATGTCATAATCCAAATCAGAATATCTGTAGAAAAGCTTACATGTTGAATGAAGTGTGTAAACGCTGTAGTTTCTAACTAATTTACGATTTTTTTCCTACAGCTTACTAATGGTCATCTTGTATCTTTGCTAAGTGAAAGACTGGGCACTGGACTAAGTGCTCCATATCCATCACTGCTATCTGTGTTTTCACTGAGCAATTCAATTACAAATGTTGGTGTGGCTTTCTGCCCTAGTTGAGAGTGAGGTTAATATTTCCTTTGTCATAATTCATAGGAAGTTGAAATCACTGTGAATGTTCATCATCCTTCCCCCACAGTATCTCCCTGATATCCTTTACTCTCTGATTCTTTCGTGGAAACAATTTGTGATAAAGAGAAAAATTAAGGGACCTCCCATTGAAGCTTTCCGCATTTGGTGAGGTTTGTTTACTGGAGAGTGTATGTCATCTGTGTACAAACACACACACACACACACACACCCACACACACACACACCCACACCCACACACACACACACCCTTTAGAACCTTTTACTCTAAATATCTAATTAAGTGTACAGTTCCTGCCTGGTTTCATGATATTACACTACATTACATTACATTAATACTCGTTCCACAGATCATGAATATGACATTTTGCCATGTGAAGCTTGTGAGTTTAACTTTAGGTTTCTTTACACAACGAATATTTTCTATTTTACAATCACTATTTTATAATTAAAAATTCATCTGCTGAGTAGAAAATGTCATCATTGTTATATTCTTTTGATTTATTTTTAGATGCAGGTTGACTATCGGTCAGACTGTTAATGCTACCTGGTAAATGGCCAAACAATTTTGTGGTAGCACAATACATCTCTTCCTGTGCCCAAGTCAGATTTAGCCAACTGCACTTTTCTGTTGTCTTTGAATTGTGATTCATCATTAGTAACAAATTCCGTAAGTTAATGTACATATTGCAAATGTACTGGTGATACCTCCAGTTTCTTAAGTATCTGCAAGGTGATCTTGGGTGCTCTCCACCTATTATTCTGATTATGCAATTTTGTGCAATACATACTTTTTCTCTTAACGATGAGTTAATTTACCGATATGTTTGTCACCAAAATTTGCAACAACCCTTAAAGCATCAGATGCTGGACTGACATGTTTCATCAGCTCATTGATGCGTTTCTTCAAATTAATATTTCAGCAATGCTCACACCCAGAAAATTCGAATATTCTGCTTAGCAACAGATTTCTGTTCCAGATCTATATTTATCAATGGTATTATGCCATTTACTGCACAGAACAGTATATACTGTTTTCTCAAAATTTGTTGTGAGAGTATCTGCAGACAACCACTTCATTTTGTGAATGACATAATTCACAATTTCCTCAGATAATTATTGTTTGGGTGTGATTACTGCATCATTAGGAAAAGAACTAGTTTTGCATCTTCATGAATGTAGAGTGCCAAGTCATCAAGATATATTAAGAAAAATTTGGGGAACAAAACGAACACTGTGGGACATTGTTCTTGATACCTCCCCAGTCAGAGGACCGATGACTATACTGTTACTGTTAATTTCTACCTTCTGGATTCTTCCACTTAAATACGAATTAAACCGTTAGTGCATGTCCTACTCACAACAGGCTTCCAGTTTTCTGCTGGAAGTGCTATAAGTTACATGTGAGCTTTTACTTTGAGTGAATTTATTATTTTCCTAATTTCGGTTGAGGTGGGTAGACTTTCATTTCTATCAAGTTGCATAGGTACTGCTTCTTCCATGTACAACCAATTATTTCCTAATAAACAGCTGGATCCTATTTTGTTTACACCATTTACAAAATGATTATTGAAGGTAATTCTGGTTTTTGTTAAACTTTTCATTGAGTTTGATAGAAATAAAGTCTTCCTGTGATTTCGACTCTCCTGTTTCCTTTCTAGCATTATCCCAAACTGTTTTATTATCAGAGGTGCGAATCTGAGACATTAAGCACACAATTCTTGACTTTTTAATACCTTTTCTTAATATAGTGCAACAGTTTTTTAAATGATTGGCTTTTACTGGATAATTACCCTCCTGGCTGTAAAATAAATTTCCATTTTCTGTATACAACATATTCTTATTCACAACTTTTTAGATTGTTTCTTACGATTAGGTTTTGTTGTTTCCTTACGGAAATTATTTTCGAATTGAATTTGAAACTGGCATCAGGTTCCCTGTAGATCTCATCCCATTCTCTTGCTAGATTTGCAATAGTTAAATTGAATGTGCTATTTTGGATGACTGTTTTGCATTATTTGCATGGAACTACGTGATGTAGTATAATTAGCTCTGCATCATGATCGGACAGATCATTCTCAAAGAAAAAGTATTTATTTTTATTAAATTTGTGTTCAGTTTATCACATATCTCTCTGAGTGCTGCCTTCCTGTAATACCTATGAAGCAAAATCACTAATTTATCTCAAATTGAAAGAACCAAGTAATTACTTAAGGTCGTTCTTTGTATCACATTCTTTCAGAAAACCTACACTGAAAACCACACATACAATAATATGCTTCTCTCTTACTACCAGATGGCAGAATATAAGTATTTCTGAAATCGTTGGAAATTACTGAATGGGGACCTACACACAGCTATATGTATAAAAATGCCATTTAATTTATGCTCACAGGCAGATGCGTCTGCATGTTGCTCTAAGCAACTTTTTTTTTTACTTTCTAAATTTTTCATAGATCTGGATGACAGGCAGTAAGTGTTTCCTTTGCCGTACAGAACTTTTAACCCATCATTGCTTTTTGAAGCTTATCACACGTTGTTTATTACACTGTTTTGTTTGAGCCACATCAGATCAAAATAAATAATACAGAAACGATTATTTCTTTTCCTGATGCTTTGAATTTACCTTAGAGGAGCACTATTTACTACAGTATTGGATCCTCCAATGGGATGCATCTTTCATCACTGCATTTGCTGTACGTGTATGCCAAAAAAATTCTTCCTCTTGATAGGTCGCCCCTGTGAAAGGTATTTTACAATTTAAAACTAAACCTACATTTTGCCTTGTAAGATTCTCGCTACGGCCTGAAATTTCAATACACTACAATGAAGAACATCTTTCTGGAGATCGTCCAATTCCGTTTCCTGGACACAGTTTTCCATAGACTGCACTTCTGCAAATATTCTCAGTAAACACCAGATAACTACACTCCTGGAAATTGAAATAAGAACACTGTGAATTCATTGTCCCAGGAAGGGGAAACTTTATTGACACATTCCTGGGGTCAGATACATCACATGATCATACTGACAGAACCACAGGCACATAGACACAGGCAACAGAGCATGCACAATGTCGGCACTAGTACAGTGTATATCCACCTTTCGCAGCAATGCGCAGAGGTGTACGGCCATGATGCAGGGTGTTGGCCCTGTGTGCCTCGGTCGTATGCAGTCCTGATTGTGGCGCTCACCTGCACGGCGCCAAACACGCATACGACCATCATTGGCACCAAGGCAGAAGCGGCTGAAAACGACACGTCTCCATTCGTCCCTCCATTCACGCCTGTCGCGACGCCACTGGAGGCGGGCTGCACGATGTTGGGGCGTGAGCGGAAGACGGCCTAACGGTGTGCGGGACCGTAGCCCAGCTTCATGGAGACGGTTGCAAATGGTCCTCGCCGATACCCCAGGAGCAACAGTGTCCCTAATTTGCTGGGAAGTGGCGGTGCGGTCCCCTATGGCACTGCGTGGGATACTATGGTCTTGGCGTGCATCCGTGGGTCGCTGCGATCCGGTCCCAGGTCGACGGGCACGTGCACCTTCCGCCGACCACTGGCGACAACATCGATGTACTGTGGAGACCTCACGCCCCACGTGTTGAGCAATTCGGCGGTACGTCCACCCGCCTCCCGCATGCCCACTATACGCCCTCGCTCAAAGTCCGTCAACTGCACATTCACGTCCACGCTGTCGCGGCATGCTACCAGTGTTAAAGACAGCGATGGAGCTCCGTATGCCACGGCAAACTGGCTGACACTAACGGAGGCGGTGCACAAATGCTGCGCAGCTAGCGCCATTCGACGGCCAACACCGCGGTTCCAGGTGTGTCCGCTGTGCTGTGAGTGTGATCATTGCTTGTACAGCCCTCTCGCAGCGTCCAGAGCAAGTATGGTGGGTCAGACACAGCGGTGTCAATGTGTTCTTTTTTCCATATCCGGGAGTGTATGTTCTTGAACCTTGGAGAGCTGATAAGATTTCCTCTCTTTCCACTTTGTCTTTAAGGTCACAAAGAAATTCGTTTACCATGTATATAACACTTTCTGCTGGCTCTGTGTGTTTTGGAACCCAGTCATCTTAACTCAGAAATAAAAACTGCTATACTAATAAATGAAAATCTCTGTTCTGTTATCAAATATATGCTTCTGTCCAGTGTGCACACTGACAATGACTGTCAAAAAATCTGCAAAGCCATGTCAACAACAGCATGAATTAAGCAAAGCATTACCATATGATCTTGTCTGTCTGGTACCCACTGCTTATTATGCTATTCGGAAGGCACCTGTGGTGGAAATGACACTGCTGCGAAGGTATGAGCTTAGAGACATGCACCAAGTCAAATTGGCCAAAGAGTGCTTGTTGGCATTCAAAAAATGGAGGGAAGATGAAGGCTGTGAAAACTGGCATAACCCTCTCAACCACCACTTGTCGCTCTATGATATAGAGCAGCACAAACTTTATGCAAGAAAGCAATCTTGTTGCCTTTCACAAGTTACGTATGACAAGTTTTTGAAAGCCCAGTGCCTGTCTTGGACAAGTGATACATGATGTAGGGTCTTTGCGCAAGGGTTTAACAAAGCAGTATGACCATGTGATAATGGGTGGAACAGGAACCAATATTGGCATCGATCAAGGCTACAATACTGAGTATGACCTGTTAAAATAGCATCTACAACGAATTGTACAGATGCGGGCTTGGTTGCTGCTTTCATGTGGGCGGACAGAGAGAGAGAGAGAGAGGGGGAGGGGACAGAGAGAAGACAGTAATGAAGCTAGGGCCTGAGGTGCACAGGATGAAAAGGGGATATTTGAGCGGAGGTTGGAAGGAAAACAATGACAAGACCTTCCTGCCTCCTCCATGTGCTTCTGCTGATTGTACATGTAGCAGCTCCTGTTCCAAGTGCCCTCTGCTCTACATTCACAGGGTCAACATTCCGCTCAGTTGAGATGCATGTCATTTTTCACTGATATCAGCGTTAGCATCCAGCCACGAACACGACCACACCAATGGCCACTGCTCCAGCAACTTACGAAAGCACACACTGCACTGTTCTCCTTACATCTCTGAGCCCATCAAGTCATATCACATTACTACAACTAACACGAATTAAGTGTTGCGTACGTTTGAATTGTTTAAAATGCCTGTCCATACAACGAATGTTTAAGTACTGATGTACCAGCAACTCTTATTATGTTTCGTTAGTATTGTGTCAGTAGTGGGTGGTATTTTCTCTTTTAAATATCTATGTACAACTCTCTCACAGCATTTGCATCTTGATAATAACTGATGACGACGTCTACTTTGTATTATATACAGTTAATACACTTTTTGGCCATGACATACTGTAATGGGAGTGGTGGTGATGAAAATACTGAAGCAACTTGCTGCTGCTACTGTGGTATTCCAGAAAATGAAATGAGGGTGCAGTTGGTAAATATGTGAAGAGCAACTGGCATTGAGACAATTATCAGCCACACCACCTAAATGTCCTAAGCCAACGAGCATAGACATATGTAAGATGACGATGATGGCTGATGATATACATATCTACATTAGTACTCTACAATTCACAATTAATAGCCTGGCAGAGGGTCATGGAACAATCTAATCTACTTCTCTACAATTCCACTCTCACTGCGTGCAGGGAAAACGAACATGCACATCTTTCCATATGAGCTTTGATTTTTCGTACTTTACTATGATGATAATTTCTCCCTATGTAGATGGGCACCAATAAAATATTATCACACTGATGGCAAAATTCATGTTTGAGATTTCATGAAGAAGTCTTGCTGTAGTGAAAAACGCCTTTGTTTTTTACCACGACCCCAGTTCATGTAGCATATCTATAGCACTGTCTACTTTATTTCGCGATAATACAAAACGAACTGTCCTCTTCTGAATTTCTTTGATGTGCCCTACCACACTGCAATACTCCACAAGAGCACAGACAAGCCGTTTCGTTAGTTCACCTGTTACCTTTTCCAAGTGGCCTGCCAAGAAATTAGTCTTTGGTTTGATTTCTCCAGAGCATTATCTACATGAACGTTACGATTTTATTTATTCGTGAGTGTAATTCCTATGTATTTAGTTGAGTTCACAGCTTTTAGGTTCGTATGATTTGTCTTGTGAACGAAATTTAGCACATTCCTTTCAGTACTCATGTGGTTGACTTCATATTTTTCCTTATTTACAGTCAATTGCTATTTTTCACATCATACCTATATCTTTATCACTTCACAATTCGTTTTGATCATCTGATGACTTTACAGTAAGGTAAATGACAGTATAATCTGCAAACAATCGAAGAGAGCTGCTCAGATTGTTTCCTAAATCGTGTATGTAGGTCAGGGACAAGAGAGGGCCTATAACAGTTACTTGAGAAACGTCAGATATTACTTCGATAGCTTTCTGTCAGTTATTACGAACTGTGACCTTTCTGGTACAAAATCACGAATCAGTGCACTCAACTAGGGTGCTACTCCAGGGGAACGCAATGTAATCGAAAGTCACTTGTGAGGAATTGAGCCAAAAGCCTTCTGTAAATCAAAAAATATGGAATTCATGTAATGTCATCTGTCCAAATCAGCCATTACTTTGCGAGAATACAGAGCTTGTTATGTTTCACAAGAATTATGTTTGTCGAATATGTGTTGGCTGTTTGTCAACAAATAATGTCTTCAAGGTAATTCATAATGTTCAAACAGATAATATTTTCAAAAACCTATTGCAAAGCGCCTTTAGTGGAATATGTAGGCATTTCATTGGGTTACTCCCATTTCCTTTCTGGGTTCTGGTGTAATTTGTGTAAATATCCTGTCTTTGGGTACGTATCTTTCTGCAGTTGAAGAGTTGTATATGACTGCTGAGTATAGAGCTATTGTATCAGCATATTCTGATAGGAACCTGAATGGTGTACAACCTGGACCAGAGGCACTGCTTTTCTTAAGCGTTTTAAGCTGCTCCACTACGTTTGGGTGTGGGCAAAGATGGCAGTTACATATCCTGCAATTCAAGGGCACATTGTGCAGTAATTTACTTTTGATAGCTTGCCAAACTATCCACTCATTGGAAACTACCATAACTCCACTCCATGATGCATTCTGTGCATTGATGGAAGTGGAAATGTATTATTCAACGTTACCAGATGTGTGCACTGAATTACGATCTAAAATAAGTTTGTTGGTATACCCAGCTGTAAGGAAGAGTTTATAAAATACCTCTATTTCAATGTAAATACACAATTACCACCATAACCAAGTGGGCAAAATAGTCTCACCACAAGGGTCTTTAAATGAATGGTCCTGCTATGATGAAGGTAGAAACCAGAAGAACAACACAAATGGTTCATTACTTCCATTGGGGCTTCATGCTGCAGATCATAATTTAGTTATTATACTGTTGACATTCTGTGGGAGTCCACTTAGGGCATGTATATATTTTTCAAAAATTCTGTTTCAGTCCAAATATCAGCTACTGCCGGAGATTTTGCATGGAGTTAAGGCACTAACATACTGAACTACCAGCAAAAGCAATGATATTCCACCACCTAAAAATGTAGTACCAAACAGCACATTCTTATTTGTTAACATCTCAGTGGAAAATCAGGATATCTGCAGATATTTCTGCTTTGATCGCCACATGCAAGTCAATATATTTTATTTCAGTGAGACATACTTAAGCGTACCACAGCTGTTGGTCTGAACTTCTGAACAGGACAATCTGAATTTAAAGCATATTTTACAAGCATGTGTAGGGGCTCACGTCACTCAATAAATTCGTTATATGCGAGGACTGCTGGTTACAGATTAAACTAGTAAACTGAATGACGATCAATAGAAACAGAACATCAACAAGTTTCTTCAGAAATGCAATGCACGAAAACGTGCCGGTGTCAGTATATTGTACAATATGTACAAATTAGCCCATGTGCTGCACATACATTCAGAGGACGCAAAGCAACTGCATTTGACAGAAAAATGGAGCCTATCAACACTAAATTAATGGATCTGAAGGTCTTGTTAAGGGAGGTGCTACAAATGATGTGTTCTTGAATGCGTGAATACAGTAATGTGAGCCTGCATCTCGTGGTCGTGCGGTAGCGTTCGCGCTTCCCACACCTGGGTTCCCAGGTTCGATTCCCGGCGGGGTCAGGGATTTTCTCTGCCTCGTGATGGCTGGGTGTTGTGTGCTGTCCTTAGGTTAGTTAGGTAAAAGTAGTTCTAAGTTCTAAGGGACTGATGACCATAGATGTTAAGTCCCATAGTGCTCAGAGCCATTTGAACCATTTTTGAACAGTAATGTGAACTGTATGTCAATGAGAAAATAAAGAAGTCAATGCAAAACTAATGTATATGTGGAACAACAATCCGATAGCTAAAACACTTCACTCCCATCACCACCAATTGTCTCAAAGCATATGGAAGTTGTAAACTTTCAAAAATGGCTCAGTATACAGCAGCATGTTGCCGAAAAAGTGTAATGTTAAAAACTGAGGTGCGGATGGCAATTTGACAGGAGTTACTTTTGTGAAGGCTAGGGCAACTGCAATGAGACGAGCATCTCTCAAAAAGTTAGCCAGTATGGAGATGCTGACATCAGAGAATATGATATACAGTGCCGCCAAGTGTGGAAAATACGGGAGTTTTGCCGACTGATGGTGGTGCTTATAAACCAAACTGCACCTTCCAGTGTGACACCAACGTGGATTCTCTTTCCTGACATTAAACTGCACCCAAGAATGAAGAGCAAGGCCATGGCCTGGCCACTGGGACACATTGCCTATGCTATTTTTGAGATACAACATAGTGACGCCGTGCACCGACAGGCTGAAAGAGCTGTCAGGGACTATGGATAAAAGCAGAAACAGGAGGAGGAGTAACGCTGAGTTAAGACAGAACATATGGGGGTCATCAGGGCAAAACCATATTTGTTAGGTAAGCACTCAATATGCTTAACCAAGAAGGCAATAAGAAAAGGGAACAAGTAATTTCAAAGATCACCTAGGTTGTTACAGTTAATAATTTCGAAAATGTCAAATGTTAAAAATATACCCTGGAACTCTAAAAACATGTGGTCCAATATTATGCATGACCAACGCATGTAAAACCCCAAAAGGATGAATGGAAGTCTCATAGAGCGAGAAATAGAGCAGTGGCAGCTCCACATAGTGCAGGTAAAATTGTCTAAGTTCGGCCTGAGACACTGAACAATCTACCTCTACTAACTAAATGAAATCATAGCTCAATTACGACTGCTTACGGCTTCAGCTGGTAAAGAGAATTCAGATCATATGAAGAAAATATTATCGATCTTACCTGAGCTTAGAAAAATATACATCGTCGAGTAATTGAGGAGAGAGTTGTTCATGAGCTTTACAGACCTGCATGCAGAATATTTCTGATAATACGAGGAATGGATTATGGCAGGCTGATCTCAAATACACAAGACTACTAACAATCAAATAATGGCTTCAAGTACATTTTCAGGGTCACAGATACATTCCAATTTCGCCTGGGCCTTACCTTTGAAAGGAAAGATAGGGAAGGAGGTTTGAGAGGTTTCTGAACAATTGTTGCACACAGAACTAATCGACTGTCTAACAACCTTGAGACATGATGGAAGTGAATCTTACGACAGGCAGTTCAAAACAGAATCGGAATGATGTGGGATAAATCACTATTCAACATTCTCCCATTTGGAACCTAGTATTGCCAATTGGTTGAACTGAACAATCAAAAACCGAATGTGGAAGCAATTGATCTTCAACATATGTGCAAATGGCTGAACATACAGCCACAAATCATTGACAAGTATAATTGCATTCTTCACCACAGAATTAAGAACAAACCTACCAATGTCACAAATGAATTACAGGAATGTTTTGAACCCAATATTTTCCTCATAGAGCTGGTCATAAGACGTCGAGGGAAGAGGACTTTGATGAAATGGGTTAGTTTCTCATCAGAGCTCAACAGCTGGGTGAACACTCACAATCCTATGTAATATGAACAGCAAAGTTCAAACCATGCAGTAGTGGGACATGAGTGCTAGGAAACGTATCAACAAAGTTGGAGGTGGTAGTCTCGACAACCTGCCATCAGAAATTTGTATCTCTGGATACAATTTCTGTGGAACTGGAACAAAATTAAAATAGCACCTAACTTATGGTGATAAGGGCTTTAAGGTTCTGGACCATGTATGCAAAGAGGACAACGCTGCCTACACTACAAATAAATCTCATCATATTGCAGACCAAATGCTCACTCATTGATAAGGCTGTGCCGGTATGTCATTGATAAGGCAGTGTTTGCTCGAACTTAAATTGGGTACCGGACTAACCTTCAAGCAATACTGAATGCCGCTCACTGCATACTAAAGAAGAAAAACCTATGCGATGTTTAAAAAGTCGGTATATATATGAAGACAGTAACTGTTCTCGAGAGAAGAGATACTGTAGATGACTGTGCAGCTTCTCCCTTGGATAAATGATAACTAACTGAAACCCTCAGCTGCCGACAGGTGTTGTTGATATACCACGATGTGGACAGCTGAAAATGTGTGCCGCCACTGGGACTCGAACCCGGGATCTCTTGCTTACATATCAGACGCTGTATCCATCTGAGCCACCGAGGACACAGATGAATAGCGCGACTGCAGGGACTTATCCCTTGCACCCTCCCTGTGAGTCTCACATTCCCAACTCTCCACAATTCTACCTATGTAATGTACCTTATAGACATTTCCAGGGAAAAGCTGCACGGTCATCTACAGTATTGGTTCTTTGGAGAACAGTTACTGTCTTCATATATATAGTTAAAGGCTACCCAGCCATTGACTTTCGTCTGTTGCGCACAGGTTGCCCAAACTCTTACGGGAATCGCCAAAGCGTGCACGAGTAATGAGTGAATGGGCAAATGTCTATAAGGTACATTACATAGGTAGAATTGTGAACAGTTGGGAATGTGAGTCTCACGAGAAGCGTGCAAGGGATAAGTCCCTGCAGTCACGCTATGCATCTGTGTCCTCGGTGGCTCAGATGGATAGAGCATCTGTCATGTAAGCAGGAGATCCCGGGTTCGTATCCTGGTCGGGGCACACATTTTCAGCTGTCCACATCGAGGTATATCAACAACACCTGTCGGCAGCTGAGGGTTTCAGTTAGTCATCATGTAAAAAATTGGTGACAGCGGCAAAGGGTGCCTTGAGGCAGAAAGAAGGAAGGAAACTATGTGTTAAAACGCCCAGGTTACTACCAATACCAAAGACATCTGGTGGAATAATTTCGTTTCTGATGCCTCCATTTGCTGCGCTGTCAGCCACTGGTTTCATTAGATAGGACAGCTGAAATCATATTTCGAGCAATACAGAGCGCCCGAAAATGCGAAAATTAATTACAAACAGCAAAAGGCATAATATGACTATGGAAGCCATCGCTATCGTTAAGGCCTATCTTTACAAAAACAGGAGATGGCTTGGTCAGTACATTTAAAAAAGGCCCACAGCAATGGTACTGGAAAGAAGGATGAAAAACATAAGAGCTGCTTAAACTCGTCAGAAAATTTAAAATAACGAGATTTCACAGCGTTTTTATGTAGGGTACAATGCTTGAGACAATGTGGAAGTACAAGAAACGTGGAACTGTCAACTTAGATGTTGTTCGGGGTATGGAGCTCTAGGTGACTTATGGCCACCTGAGGAATTGTGCTGTCACTTCACCAATAGGAACCACCTACTATACAATGTTCGACTCTACCATGACATCAGTTGATACCTCTGAGGATATTTCTGCATGACACTTTTCCTGAAAATTGCACAAAAACAAGAAGTATGCAAGTCTCCACATCGTCTGAATCTGCGATGTAACTACGTTCACTCTAATCCTAATTGATCTCAATTGAAAGCAAACTACTTTCCTTCAACATATGAGCAGGGGGTAGTGATATGCTGCATTGATTGGTCTGGAAACACACAAAAGCATGGCTAACGTCACTGAAGTAATAATAAATTGCATCTAAGGAATGGGGAAGTTGGGGCAATACCTCCTGGCTCCTGCGACACTGACAATTCATATGCATACTTGAAACGTTTTCTTAAAGGATTTGAGGTACATGCAAACATTAATATGTTGAAATCAGAGACAAAAGCAAAACACATTGAAGACCTTAATCTCAAATATTCAAGAAGGAATAGGACAAGTGGCCTGGATACTATATACAGCCAGGTAAGAATACATGGGATGACCAAGTAAGTTTCCTATCAGACATGAGCCCCAGGATTTTCTAGTTTCACCGAGTGTAAGAACAAAAGGTGCAAGATTTAAAGAGAGTGTAAGATACTCATTCCGCCTCCAAATATTCATATAAAAGGTTTTGGCAGTGGAAAAGTGAAAGCCACTGCACATGCCTCACGAGAAAAGACGATAGGAACGACGCTGAAGACGCCACTCAAGGAGACAAGTTGATGTAGAACTGCAACAGATTGTAAAATCATTGACGAAAAGGAAGCTGAGATGCCTGGTGGGAGAGTCCACATTATGGTTAATTGGGACAGCAAAGATAATGATACTCAGTACGAGTATTCAGGCTTCTCTTTTTCCTGGATAAATGTGGTTGACACAGCCAAACCATATAAACCTCGAGAAAACTTTGTCTTTCAGAACTTCCTGTACTAAATGGGGCAAATACCTCTGAAGCCCCACATGTATAGACTACAGAGAATACCAGCCCTCTAGAACATGCATCAGGATAATGGTTCAAAATGTGAAGAGCACCTTTCTGCAAGGAAATCACATCGTTGCATGCCTTAGTCCACAAGGGACCAGCTCATGCTATAGTAAACTTGAAGTGCATGGTATTGAACATACTGCAGCAGTAAGGATTTAGACTATCTAACAACAGCAAGTAACAGGGTGGGGTTTTATGTCTTTGACTCGGTTCTCCTGGATGGGAACAGGATAAATCTTGAGGAGTGATGCTGTAAGCAGTTGTTGGGCTTGAAAATCGCAATACATCTTCAGAAGCAAAGTTGCGTTACATAAATGAGAAAAGAATTTCGCTGGGCCTGCAGCTGCAACAATATCTTTCGGAATAATGCACGAATAAAACGTAGCAATGGACTGACCACCTCTGGTACGTGATACCATGAGGAACTTACATGCAGCTGAGAGGGACTTTAAATCTTTAGCCTCATTCTGTTTATGTTTAGTAGACACACTAAAATGGTGATATTGAGTCACTGAAAAAAGAAATGCCCATTATTGCCAACATCTCCAATGGCATGCTCCCTCCACCCTAAGTGACTGTTCACACCTCAGGCCACAACTCCCGAACTCCAGGCAGAGGGACCAATTGGCATTTGGGAAGGTAACAGCTTAGGCAGTCACCCCTCTCTGTGCCTGGCCTGTATCAGAGAGTATGTGCAAACCGTACCTGTTGACCGAGAGCTGGGAATTACCTTGTGAATTATGCATTACCTTGTAGCCTGTAATGTGTATAATGAATGAGCAAGCCTTTAAAACACACTGGGATGAAGGAGGAACCAAGAGAATGAGGATTCAAAGGTTAAGTCTTCACAACCTTACTGAAACTGGCACCAGCTAATTATGTTTCTTCTTGTGGTGGCCCATAAACTGTCACCACTACAAGCTTGTGTGTTTCCTGAGCACCACTGTGGCACAGCATTGACAGAGCTGTTCAACACTATGTTCATTAACCTAGAAGGCGGGGAATCAGCTCAAATTTTTGCGTATATAGCCACTCACTCTTTCTTCTTTCTTGTTCTACGACAGTATGACATTAGCTTCTTCCCATCAAGATGAATCTGTTGAATTTCATGTAATGTTGTGCATTAAGCACAATACAGCTGCTGATACACCACTGAACTTTTATTTTCCTGTACAGATATTAGACATTTGCTCTATTTCTCTACCAACAGTCACATAATGGTTGTTGCAGATCATAGCATTACTGACCAAACTATCTTGTAAAGTTGTTGCTTATTGGTAATACTGAATAATTACAGTAGTGCATTTTCTATCTGAAGTACTTTCACAAGTAATAATAATTTTTATTTCTCACGAAGTTCTGCAGTGAATTATGAAAACTTACTTTGCACTATCAGATGGGTATCTTGTTGAGGTTCCCACCTGAAATATTTGAAGAAATGACCAGTGATTTACAACAGATAAGACAGGAAACAGATTTCTATTAATGCCCACCAACATGTGATTGGTCCACAAAATGCTGCAAGTGAGGCTTCAAAATATCATTAAAGAGGACAACATAAACTGTTGCAGTTAGAATGATAGTAAGAATTCACTCTACATTTTCTCACTTTGTTTTCAGTACTGCAAATAACTACATAAGCCAATAATTCAGCTGTGGCCATACTTCTTATTAGACATTTCACAAAGGAAAGTGACAATAAGCATCTTTAATCTGTCATGCTTTTACACCTTGTATACAATTTTCATTCACTTTTGTTTGTTATGAAAACTGCCACTCACTGACAGACGAATCGACCATCATAAGTTAAACATTTAGGTCTCTGTCCTCTGGGCAGCCCATACCAACTTGTATAAGTGAGGAGTGACTTCTAAACCCAACAGCAAGTCAAAAAATGGCTCTGAGCACTATGGGACTTAACGTCGGAGGTCATCAGTCCCCTAGAACTTAGAACTACTTAAACCTAACTAACCTAAGGACATCGCACACATCCAAGCCCGAGGCAGGATTCGAACCTGCGACCGTAGCAGTCGCACGGTTGCCGACTGCGCGCCTAGAACCACGAGACCACCGCGGCGGGCGCAGGATTCAAACCTGCATGTTATAAAGATTGGGAGGTAGCAGTGTAGTACTTCTGGAGACTATGGCATATCGCAACCACAAACAAATGTGCACAGTCAGTGGCAAGAACAAGAAATAACAGTAATCAAAAAGCCAAGGTCCAGTCATCCTTGAAGAAGAGCAATGAGGGCGGATAGAATGATTTGTAAGCAATCAGCTGCTGCTCCAGGAGAAATATCTCAACAAAACAGGGATCATCTGAAGCAACATACGGGACTGAGCTGACACATGTCTACTGTAAAAAGGCACCGAGTAACAGGTGAGTTACATGATAAATGACATAAACCTACTCATAAATTCAAAAAATTAGGACTGGATAGAGTTCCCAAGGAAACCCCGAACTTGGAATGCCAAAGACAAGTCTAAAGTTTTATGGAGTGACAAAAGTTAATGTAACGTATTTATTTTCTGATGGTGTCCAGTACGCAGGGTGAGTCACTAACTATTGCCACTAAGAGTAATTCTCAAATTATGGTAGGAGTTGAGACGTTTGTGGGACGAAAGTTGCAGTATAGAATGGGGGCAACAACATGACGTTGGTTTTATTTTGCTTCAGAGATATAAAGGTCAACTTTCTTTTTTTTTTTTTAATGGGTTGCTATGGTTTCTTGCATATTTTCTGATAGTGGCTACGGAGACAAATTCAATTGTGTCTAAGGTCTTTGAAGGTCAACAAAGCGTCATAAAGGTGGCATGAACATCCAGTTACAGGTGTTCAAAGTGATGGTCATTGGTATGAATGTAGTGCTGCAATGCTCTTATCATGGACTGAGTGGTATTCCCTATCACATTGACACTTGTCGAAGAACATGCTCTGACAATTCTCTCTCATATTTTCAGGTGTAGCTGGAATGTCTAAAAACAGTCTCCTTCGCAAATACCCAGGGGTCAATGTTGGGGCCACTCCTGTTCCTTATTTATATAAATGATGTGCCCTGTAGTATTATGGGTAGTTGAAATATTTATGTTTGCTGATGACACTAGTAAAGATTGTTGTGTGAAACATTGGCTCGGTTTCAAATAGTGCAGTACATGACCTCAGTTCATGGCCTGCAGAAAATAAACTAATGCTAAATCACAATAAGAGTCAGTTTTTATGGTTTCTAACATACAATTCAACAAAACTTGACGTTTTGATTTCACAGAATGGGCCTATGATTAGTGAAACTGAACAGTTCAAATTTCTAGGTGTTTAGATAGATGGTAAGCTCTATTGCAAAGCCAACGTTCAGGATCTTGTTCAAAGACTTAAAACTGCCATTTTTACTGTACGAACGGTATCAGAAGTGAGTGATCGTTCGACATGAAAATTAGTGTATTTTCGTTATTTTCATTGGTTTATGTTGTATGGTATTATATTATGGGTTAACACTTCCCATTCTAAAAGATTATTTTTGGCTCAGAAACAGGCGGTTCGGGTAACAAGTGTTGTGAGTCAAGCGCCTCTAGTCCACTTCTGTTCACGAGTCTGGTTATTTTGACATTGGCCTCCCAATATACAGGGTAGTCCATTGACAGTCGCCGGGCCAAATATCTCACGAAATAAGCGTCCAACGAAAAAACTACAATGAACGAAATTCATCTATCTTTAAGGGGGAAACTGATGGCGCTATGGTTGGCCCGCTAGATGGCGCTGCCATACGTGAAACGGATATCAACTGCGTTTAAAAAAATATGAACCCCCATTTTTGCTACATGTTCGTGTACTACGTAAAGAATTATGAATGTTTTAGTATGACCACTTGTTTCGCTTTGTGACAGATGGCGCTGCAATAGTCACAAACGTGTAAATACGTGGTATCACGTAACATTCCGCCAGTGCGGACGGTATTAGCTTCATGATGCATTACCCGTGTTGAAATGGACCGTTTACCAATTGCGGAAAATGTCGCCATCGTGTTGATGTATGGCTATTGTAATGAAAATGCCCAACGGGCATGTGCTATGTATGCTGCTCGGTATCCTGGACGACATCGTCCAAGTGTCCGGACCGTTCGCCCGATAGTTACGTTATTTAAGGAAACAGGAAGTGTTCAGCCACATGTGAAACGACAACCACGAGCTGCAACAAATGACTATGCCCACGTAAGTGTTTCAGCTGTTGTCGCGGCTAATCTGCACATCAGTAGCAGACAAATTGCCCGAGAATCGGGAAGCTCAAAAACGTCGGTGTTGAGAATGCTACATCAACATCGATTGCACCCGTACCATACTTCTATGCACCAGGAATTGCATGGCGACGACTTTTATCGTCGTGTACAGTTCTGCAACTGGGCACAAGACAAATTACAGGACGATGACAGATTTTTTTTTTTTTTTTGCACGTGTTCTACTTAGCGACGAAGCATCATTCACTAACAGCAGTAACGTAAACCGGCATAATATGCACTGTTGGGCAACGATAAATCCACGATGGCTGCTCCAAGTGGAACATCAGCGACCTTGGCGGGTTCATGTATGGTGCGGCACTATGGGAGTAAGGATAATTGGCCCCCATTTTATCGATGGTGCAATGTATGCTGATTTCCTACGTTATGTCCTACCGATGCTACACAAAATGTTTCACTGTATGACAGAATGGCGATGTACTTCCAATATGATGGATATCCGGCTCATAGCTCGCGTCCGCTTGAAGCGGTATTGAATAGCATGTTTCATGACGGGTGGATTGGTCCTCGAAACCATACCAAGGCCCGCACAATCACCGGACCTAACGTCTCCAGACTTCTTTCTGTGGAGAAAGTTCGATATTTGCTATCGTGATCCACCAACAACGCCTGTCAACATGCCTCAGCGCACTGACTATGCATGTGCAAACATTACGGAAGGCGAACTGGTCGTTGTAGAGAGGAATGTCGTTGCACGTATTGCCAAATGCACTGAGGTTGACGGACATCATTTTGAGCATTTATTAATGTGGTATTTACAGGTAATCACGCTGAAATAGCATGCGTTCTCAGTAATGGTAAGTTCACAAAAAGTTCAAACGGTCGAGTGTTCTATATTTTAATTTAAAAAACCTACCGTTACCAACTGTTCGTCTATAATTGTGAGCCATATGTCTATTACAGCGCCATCTATCACAAAGCGAAAAAAGTGGTCCAACTGAAGCATTCATATTTCTTTACGTACCTACACGAATATATTATAAAAAATAGCAGTTCATATTATAAAAAACGCAGTTGATATACATTTCACCTACCGCAGGGTCTATAGGGCCAACAATAGCGCCATCTGGTTTCCCCTCCAAGCTAGACTAGTTTCATTCTTTGTAGTTTTTTCGTTCGTGAAATATTTGGCCTGGCCACGATCAATGGACCACTCTGTATATATTCCTTATTGTCGTTTCTTGTTACCAGTATTAGTTAATTCCCAAGAATAAGCAGCTTTCACTAGGATAATACTCGACAGATATCAAACCTGCATTAGGATCGGACTTTCTTAACCCTTGTGCCGAAAGCTGTGCAGTATACTGCTGCATCTGTTTTCAATAAGGTACCACCCGAATTCAAAACACTTTAGCAGTAATTGCATCGGGATTCAATACAACAGGCACCATGCGGACTTCTCTCCATCGGAGTAATGTCTCAAATTGTCTACGCTTTGATCGATTCCTAGGGGGACCAGTAGTAGTTTCCGAAGCACATCTGGAGGCATTCTGTAATCTGTGGACGTTCAGAGTGTTGATGAAACACAGAAATTGCATCTGGATTTGATACAACAGGCACCATGAGGACTTTTCTATATGCGAGTAAAGTCTCAAACTGTCTACGATTTGATCGATTCCTGGGACACCAGTAGTAGTTTCCGAAGCACATCTGGAGCCTTCCTGTAATCTGTGGACGTTCAGAGTTTTGATGAAACACAGAAATTGCATCAGGATTGAATACAACAGGCACCATGCGGACTTTTCTCCATAGGAGTAAAGTCGCAAACTGTCTGCAATTTGATCGATTCCTGGGAGACCAGTAGTAGTTTCCGAAGCACTTCTGGAGGCATTCTGTAATCTGTGGACCTTCAGAGTGTTAATGAAAAAAAGAAATTGCATCATTATTGAATACAACTGGCACCATGCGGACTTCCCTCCATGGGAATAATGTCTCAAATTGTCTACGCTTTGATCGATTCCTGGGAGACCAGTAGGAGTTTCCGAAGCATATCTGGAGGCTTCCTGTAATCTGTGAACCTTCAGAGTGTTGATGAAACACAGAAATTGCATCGGGATTGAATACAACATGCACAATGCGGACTTTTCTCAAAGATAATAATGTCTCAAACTATCTACACTTTGATCGGTTCCTGGGAGACAAGTAGTAGCTTCCGAAGCACATCTTTAGGCTTCCTGTAATCTGTGGAGCTTCACAGTGTTGATGAAACACAGAAACTGCATCGTAATTGAATACAACTGGCACCTTTCCGAGTTTTGTCAAGGGGCAGTAATGTCTTATACAGTCTATGCTTTTATCGATTATTGGAAGGCCAGTAGTAGTATCCGAAGCGCATCTGGAGGCGTACCGTAATCTGTGGACCTTCAGAGTGTTGATGAAACACATAAATTGCATCAAGATTGAATACAACAGACACTATGCGGACTTTTCTCCATTGGAGTAATGTCTCAAACCGTCTACGCTTTGATCGATTCCTGGGAGATCAGTAGTAGTTTCAGAAGCACATCTGGAGGTATTCTGTAATTTGTGGACCTTCAGAGTCTTGATGATACACAGAAATTGCATCGGGATTGAATACAACAGACTCCATGCGGACTTTTCGCTATGGGAGTAATGTCTCAAACTGTCTATGCTTTGATCATTTTCCTGGGAGACCAGTAGTAGTTTCCGAAGCACATCTGGAGGCTTCCTGTAATCTGTGGACGTTCAGAGTGTTGATTAAACACAGAATTTGCAATGGGAATGAATACGACAGGCACCATGCGGACTTCTCTCTATGGGAGTAATGTCTCAAACTGTGTACGCTTTGATCGATTCCTGGGAGACCAGTAGTATTGCATGGCGACGACTTATATCGTCCTGGACAGTTCTGCCACTGGGCACAAGACAAATTACAGGACTATGACAGATTTTCTTTTGCACGCGTTCTACTTAGCGACGAAGCATCATTCACCAACAGCAGTAACCTAAACCAGCATAATAAGCACTGTTGGGCAACGATAAATCCACGATGGCTGCTCCAAGTGGCACATCAGCGACCTTGGCGGGTTAATGTATGGTGCGGCACTATGGGAGGAAGGATAATTGGCCCCCATTTTATCGATGGTGCAATGTATGCTGATTTCCTACGTTATGTTCTACCGATGTTACACAAAATGTTTCACTGTATGACAGAATGGCGATGTACTTCCAATATGATGGATATCCGGCCCATAGCTCGCGTCCGCTTGAAGCGGTATTGAATAGCATGTTTCATGACGGGTGGATTGGTCCTCGAAACCATACCAAGGCCCGCACAATCACCGGACCTAACGTCTCCAGACTTCTTTCTGTGGAGAAAGTTCGATATTTGCTATCGTGATGCACCAACAACGCCTGACAACATGCGTCAGCGCACTGACTATGCATGTGCAAACATTACGGAAGGCGAACTGCTCGCTGTTGAGAGGAATGTCGTTGCACGTATTGCCAAATGCACTGAGGTTGACGGACATCATTTTGAGCATTTATTAATGTGGTATTTACAGGTAATCACGCTGAAATAGCATGCGTTCTCAGTAATGGTAAGTTCACAAAAAGTTAAAACGGTCGATTGTTCTATATTTTAATTTAAAAAACCTACAGTTACCAACTGTTCCTCTATAATTGTGAGCCATATGTCTATTACAGCGCCGTCTATCACAAAGCGAAAAAAGTGGTCCAACTGAAGCATTCATATATCTTTACGTACCTACACGAATATATTATAAAAAATGGCGGTTCATATTTTAAAAAACGCAGTTGATATAAATATCACTTACCGCAGGGTCTATCAAGCCAACAATAGCATCATCTGGTTTCCCCTTCGTTCGTGAGATATTTGGCCCGTCCCCGATCAATGGACCACTCTGTATATATTCCTTATTGTCGTTTCTTGTTACCAATATTAGTTAATTCCCAAGAATAAGCAGATTTCACTAGGATAATACTCGACAGATATCAAACCTGCATTAGGATCGGACTTTCTTAACCCTTGTGCCAAAAGCTGTGCAGTATACTGCTGCATCTGTTTTCAATAAGGTACCACCCGAATTCAAAACACTTTAGCAGTAATTGCATCGGGATTGAATACAACAGGCACCATGCGGACTTCTCTCCATCGGAGTAATGTCTCAAACGGTCTACGATTTTATCGATTCCTGGGAGACCAGTAGTAGTTTCCGAAGCAAATCTGGAGGCATTCTGTAATCTGTGGACTTTCAGAGTGTTGATGAAACACAGAAATTGCATCGGGATTGAATACAAAAGGCACCATGCGGATTTCTCTCCATGGGAGTAATATCTCAAATTGTCAACGCTTTGATCGTTTCCTGGGAGACCAGTAGTAGTTTCCGAAGCACATCCGGAGGCATTCTGTAATCTGTGGACGTTCAGAGTGTTGATGAAACACATAAATTGCATCCGGATTGAATACACCAGGCACCATGCGTTTTTATCCCCATGGGAGTAATGTCTCAAACTGTCTACGCTTTTCTCAAATCCTGGGAGACCAGTAGTAGTTTCCGAAGCAAAGCTGGAGGCATTCTGTAATCTGTGGACCTTCAGAGTGTTGATGAAACACAGAAATTGCATCAGGATTGAATACAACAGGCACAATGCGGATTTCTCTCCATGGGAGTAATGTCTAAAACTGTCTACGCTTTGATCGATTCCTGGGAGACAAATATTAGTTTCCGAAGCACATCTGGAGGCATTCTGTAATCTGTGGACTTTCAAAGTGTTGATGAAACACAGAAATTGCATCCGGATTGAATACAACAGGCACTATGCGGACTTTTTTTCGTGGTAGGAATGTCTCAAACTGTCTACGTTTTTATCGATTCCTGGGAGACCAGTATTAGTTTCCGAAGCAAATCTGTAGGCATTCTGTAATCTGTGGACCTTCAGAGTGTTGATGAAACACAGAAATTGCATCAGGATTGAATACAACAGGCACTATGCAGACTTTTTTCCATGGTAGTAATGTCTTAAACTGTCTATGTTTTTATCGATTCCTGGGAGACCAGCAGTAATTTCCGAAGGAAATCTAGAGGCTTTCTGTAATCTGTAGACATACAGAGTTTTAATTAAACACAGAAATTGCATCGGGATTGAATACAACAGGCACCATGAGGACTTTTCTCCATGGGAGTAATGTCGTTAACTGTCTACGATTTGATCGATTCCTGGGAGACCAGTAGTAGATTCCGAAGCACATCTGGAGGCATTCTGTAATCTGTGGACCTTCAGAGTGTTGATGAAACACAGAAATTGCATTAGGATTGAATACAACAGGCACCATGCGGATTTCTCTCCATGGGAGTAATGTCTCAAACCGTCTACGCTTTGATCGTTTCCTGGGAGACCAGTAGTAGTTTCCGAAGCACATCTGGAGGCATTCTGTAATCTGTGGACGTTCAGAGTGTTGATGAAACACATAAATTGCATCCGGATTAAATACACCAGGCACCATGCGTTTTTATCCCCATGGGAGTAATGTCTCAAACTGCCTACGCTTTTCTCAAATCCTGGGAGACCAGTAGTAGTTTCCGAAGCAAAGCTGGAGGCATTCTGTAATCTGTGGACCTTCAGAGTGTTGACTAAACACAGAAATTGCATCGGGATGGAATACAACAGGCACCATGTGGACTTTTCTCAAAGGGAATAATGTCTCAAGCTGTCTTCACTTTGATCGATTCCTGGGACACCAGTAGTAGTTTCCGAAGCACATCTGGAGGCATTCTGTAATCTGTGCACCTTCAGAGTGTTGATGAAACACAGAAATTGCATCAGGATTGAATATAACAGGCACCATGCGGATTTCTCTCCATGGGAGTAATGTCTAAAACTGTCTACGCTTTGATCGATTCCTGGGAGACAAATATTAGTTTCCGAAGCACATCTGGAGGCATTCTGTAATCTGTGGACCTTCAGAGTGTTGATGAAACACAGAAAATGCATCAGGATTGAATACAACAGGCACTATGCGGACTTTTTTCCATGGTAGTAATGTCTTAAACTGTCTACGTTTTTATCGATTCCTGGGAGACCAGCAGTAATTTCCAAAGGAAATCTAGAGGCTTTCTGTAATCTGTAGACATACAGAGTGTTAATTAAACACAGAAATTGCATCGGGATTGAATACAACAGGCACCATGAGGACTTTTCTCCATGGGAGTAATGTCGTTAACTGTCTACGATTTGATCGATTCCTGGGAGACCAGTAGTAGATTCCGAAGCACATCTGGAGGCATTCTGTAATCTGTGGACCTTCAGAGTGTTGATGAAACACAGAAATTGCATCAGGATTGAATACAACAGGCACCATGCGGATTTCTCTCCATGGGAGTAATGTCTCAAACCGTCTACGCTTTGATCGTTTCCTGGGAGACCAGTAGTAGTTTCCGAAGCACATCTGGAGGCATTTTGTAATCTGTGGACGTTCAGAGTGTTGATGAAACATAGAAATTGCATCGGGGTTTGATACAACAGGCACCATGCGGAGTTTTCGCCATGGGAGTAAAGTCTCAAACTGTCTACGGTTTGATCGATTCCTGGGAGAACAGTAGAAGTTTCCGAAGCACATCTGGAGGTTTTCTGTAATCTGTGGAGTTTCAGAGTTTTGATGAAGCACTGAAATTGCATCAGGATTGAATACAACAGGCACCATGCTGATTTCTCTCCATGGGAGTAATGTCTCATACTGTCTACGCTTTGATTGATTCCTGGGAGACCAGTAGTAGTTACCGAAGCACATCTGGTGGCTTCCTGTAATCTGTGGACGTTCAGAGAGTTGATGAAACACAGAAATTGCATCCGGATTGAATACAACAGGCACTATGCGGACTTTTTTCCATGGTAGTAATGTCTTAAACTGTCTACGTTTTTATCGATTCCTGGGAGACCAGCAGTAATTTCCGAAGGAAATCTAGAGGCTTTCTGCAATCTTTGGACATCCAGAGTGTTGATTAAACACAGAAATTGCATCGGGATTGAATACAACAGGCACCATGAGGACTTTTCTCCATGGGAGTAATGTCGTTAACTGTCTACGATTTGATCGATTCCTGGGAGACCAGTAGTAGTTTCCAAAGGACATCTGGAGGTATTCTGTATTCTGTTGACCTTCAGAGTGTTGATGAAACCCAGAAATTCGATCGGGATTGAATACAACAGCACCATGCGGACTTTTCGCCATGGGAGTAATGTCTCAAACTGTCTACGCTTTGATCGATTCCTGGGAGACAAATATTAGTTTCCGAAGCACATCTGGAGGCATTGTGTAATCTGTGGACGTTCAGAGTGTTGATGAAACACAGAAATTGCATCCGGATTGAATACAACAGGCACTATGCGGACTTTTTTCCATGGTATTAATGTCTCAAACTGTTTACGTTTTTATCGATTCCTGGGAGACCAGTAGTAGTTTCAGAAGCAAATCTGGATGCATTCTGTAATCTGTGGGCCTTCAGAGTGTTGATTAAACACATAAATTGCATCAGGATTGAATACAACAGGCACCATGCGGACTTTTGTCCATGGAAGTAATGTCTAAAACTGTCTACGCTTAGATTGATTCCTGGGAGACCAGTAGTAGATTCCGAAGCACATCTGGAGGCATTCTGTAATCTGTGGACCTTCAGAGTGTTGATAAAACACAGAAATTGCATCAGGATTGAATACAAAAGGCACCATGCGGACTTTTGTTCATGGAAGTAGTGTCCAAAACTGTCTACGCTTAGATCGATTCCTGGGAGACCAGTAGTAGATTCCGAAGCACATCTGGAGGCATTCTGTAATCTGTGGACCTTCAGAGTGTTGATGAAACACAGAAATTGCATCAGGATTGAATACAACAGGCACCATGCGGATTTCTCTCCATGGGAGTAATGTCTCAAACCGTCTACGCTTTGATCGATTCCTGGGAGACCAGTAGTAGTTTCCGAAGCACATTTGGAGGCATTTTGTAATCTGTGGACGTTCAGAGTGTTGATGAAACATAGAAATTGCATCGGGGTTTGATACAACAGGCACCATGCGGACTTTCCGCCATGGGAGTAAAGTCTCAAACTGTCTACGGTTTGATCGATTCCTGGGAGAACAGTAGAAGTTTCCGAAGCACATCTGGAGGTTTTCTGTAATCTGTTTAGTTTCAGAGTTTTGATGAAGCACTGAAATTGCATCAGGATTGAATACAACAGGCACCATGCTGATTTCTCTCCACGGGAGTATTGTCTCAAACTGTCTACGCTTTGATTGATTCCTGGGAGACCAGTAGTAGTTACCGAAGCACATCTGGTGGCTTCCTGTAATCTGTGGACGTTCAGAGAGTTGATGAAACACAGAAATTGCATCCAGATTGAATACAACAGGCACTATGCGGACTTTTTTCCATGGTAGTAATGTCTTAAACCGTCTACGTTTTTATCGATTCCTGGGAGACCAGCAGTAATTTCCGAAAGAAATCTAGAGGCTTTCTGTAATCTGTGGACATCCAGAGTGTTGATTAAACACAGAAATTGCATCGGGATTGAATACAACAGGCACCATGAGGACTTTTCTCCATGGGAGTAATGTCGTTAACTGTCTACGATTTGATCGATTCCTGGGAGACCAGTAGTAGTTTCCAAAGGACATGTGGAGGTATTCTGTATTCTGTTGACCTTCAGAGTGTTGATGAAACCCAAAAAATGGATCGGGATTGAATACAACAGCACCATGCGGACTTTTCTCCATGGGAGTAATGTCTCAAACTGTCTACAATTCGATCGATACCTGGGAGACAAGTATTAGTTTCTGAAGCATATCTGGAGGCATTCTGTAATCTGTGGACGTTCAGAGTGTTGATGAAACACAGAAATAGCATCCGGATTGAATACAACAGGCACTATGCGGACTTTTTTCCATGGTATTAATGTCTCAAACTGTTTACGTTTTTATCGATTCCTGGGAGACCAGTAGTAGTTTCAGAAGCAAATCTGGATGCATTCTGTAATCTGTGGGCCTACAGAGTGTTGATTAAACACAGAAATTGCATCGGGATTGAATACAACAGGCACCATGCGGTCTTTTCTCAAAGGCAGTAATGTCTCAAACTGTCTTCGCTTTGATCGATTCCTGGAAGACCAGTAGTAGTTTCCGAAGCACATCTGGAGGCATTCTGTAATCTGTGGACCTTCAGAGTGTTGATGAAACCCAGAAATTGGATCGGGATTGAACACAACAGGCACCATGGGGACTTTTCTCCATGGGAGTAATGTCTCAATCTGTCTACGCTTTGATCGATACCTGGGAGACGAATATTAGTTTCCGAAGCACATCTGGAGGCATTGTGTATTCTGTGGACGTTCAGAGTGTTGATGAAACACAGAAATTGCATCGGGATTGAATACAACATTCACTATGCGGACTTTTTTCCATGGTATTAATGTCTCAAACTGTTTACGTTTTTATCGATTCCTGGGAGACCAGTAGTAGTTTCCGAAGCACATCTGGAGGCATTCTGTAATCTGTGGACTTTCAGAGTGTTGATGAAACAAAGAAATTGCATCCGGATTGAATACAACAGGCACTATGCGGACTTTTTTTCGTGGTAGGAATGTCTCAAACTGTCTACGTTTTTATCGATTCCTGGGAGACCAGTATTAGTTTCCGAAGCAAATCTGTAGGCATTCTGTAATCTGTGGACCTTCAGAGTGTTGATGAAACACAGAAATTGCATCAGGATTGAATACAAAAGGCACCATGCGGACTTTTGATCATGGAAGTAGTGTCTAAAACTGTCTACGCTTAGATCGATTCCTGGGAGACCAGTAGTAGATTCCGAAGCACATCTGGAGTCATTCTGTAATCTGTGGACATCCAGAGTGTTGATTAAACACAGAAATTGCATCGGGTTGAATACAACAGGCACCATGAGGACTTTTCTCCATGGGAGTAATGTCGTTAACTGTCTACGATTTGATCGATTCCTGGGAGACCAGTAGTAGTTTCCAAAGGACATCTGGAGGTATTCTGTATTCTGTTGACCTTCAGAGTGTTGATGAAACCCAAAAAATGGATCGGGATTGAATACAACAGCACCATGCTGACTTTTCTCCATGGGAGTAATGTCTCAAACTGTCTACAATTCGATCGATACCTGGGAGACAAGTATTAGTTTCTGAAGCATATCTGGAAGCATTCTGTAATCTGTGGACGTTCAGAGTGTTGATGAAACACAGAAATAGCATCCGGATTGAATACAACAGGCAGTATGCGGACTTTTTTCCATGGTATTAATGTCTCAAACTGTTTACGTTTTTATCGATTCCTGGGAGACCAGTAGTAGTTTCAGAAGCAAATCTGGATGCATTCTGTAATCTGTGGGCCTTCAGAGTGTTGATTAAACACAGAAATTGCATCAGGATTGAATACAACAGGCACCATGCGGACTTTTGTCCATGGAAGTAATGTCTAAAACTGTCTACGCTTTGATCGATTCCTGGGAGACGAATATTAGTTTCCGAAGCACATCTGGGGGCATTGTGTAATCTGTGGACGTTCAGAGTGTTGATGAAACACAGAAATTGCATCGGGATTGAATACAACAGGCACCATGCGGTCTTTTCTCAAAGGCAGTAATGTCTCAAACTGTCTTCGCTTTGATCGATTCCTGGGAGACCAGTAGTACTTTCCGAAGCACATCTGGAGGCATTCTGTAATCTGTGGACTTTCAGAGTGTTGATGAAACACAGAAATTGCATCCGCATTGAATACAACAGGCACTATGCGGACTTTTTTTCGTGGTAGGAATGACTAAAACTGTCTACGCTTAGATCGATTCGTGGGAGACCAGTAGTAGATTCCGAAGCACATCTGGAGGCATTCGGTAATCTGTGGACCTTCAGAGTGTTGATGAAACACAGAAATTGCATCAGGATTGAATACAACAGGCACCATGCGGATTTCTCTCCATGGGAGTAATGTCTCAAACCGTCTACGCTTTGATCGATTCCTGGGATACCAGTAATAGTTTCCGAAGCAAATCTGTAGGCATTCTGTAATCTGTGGACGTTCAGAGTGTTGATGAAACATAGAAATTGCATCGGGGTTTGATACAACAGGCACCATGCGGAGTTTTCGCCATGGGAGTAAAGTCTCAAACTGTCTACGGTTTGATCGATTCCTGGGAGAACAGTAGAAGTTTCCGAAGCACATCTGGAGGTTTTCTGTAATCTGTGGAGTTTCAGAGTTTTGATTAAGCACTGAAATTGCATCAGGATTGAATACAACAGGCAGCATGCTGATTTCTCTCCATGGGGGTAATGTCTCAAACTGTCTACGTTTTGATTGATTCCTGGGAGACCAGTAGTAGTTACCGAAGCACATCTGGTGGCTTCCTGTAATCTGTGGACGTTCAGAGAGTTGATGAAACACAGAAATTGCATCGGGATTGAATACAACAGGCACCATGCGGTCTTTTCTCAAAGGCAGTAATGTCTCAAACTGTCTTAGCTTTGATCGATTCCTGGAAGACCAGTAGTAGTTTCCGAAGCACATCTGGAGGCATTCTGTAATCTGTGGACCTTCAGAGTCTTGATGAAACCCAGAAATTGGATCGGGATTGAACACAACAGGCACCATGGGGACTTTTCTCCATGGGAGTAATGTCTCAAACAGTCTACGCTTTGATCGATTCCTGGGAGACAAATATTAGTTTCCGAAGCACATCTGGAGGCATTGTGTAATCTGTGGACGTTCAGAGTGTTGATGAAACACAGAAATTGCATCCGGATTGAATACAACAGGCACTATGCGGACTTTTTTCCATGGTATTAATGTCTCAAACTGTTTACGTTTTTATCGATTCCTGGGAGACCAGTAGTAGTTTCAGAAGCAAATCTGGATGCATTCTGTAATCTGTGGGCCTTCAGAGTGTTGATTAAACACAGAAATTGCATCAGGATTGTATACAACAGGCACCATGCGGACTTTTGTCAATGGAAGTAATGTCTAAAACTGTCTACGCTTAGATCGATTCCTGGGAGACCAGTAGTAGATTCCGAAGCACATCTGGAGGCATTCTGTAATCTGTGGACCTTCAGAGTGTTGATGAAACACAGAAATTGCATCAGGATTGAATACAACAGGCACCATGCGGATTTCTCTCCATGGGAGTAATGTCTAAAACTGTCTACGCTTTGATCGATTCCTGGGAGACAAATATTAGTTTCCGAAGCACATCTGGAGGCATTCTGTAATCTGTGGACTTTCAGAGTGTTGATGAAACACAGAAATTGCATCCGGATTGAATACAACAGGCACTATGCGGACTTTTTTTCGTGGTAGGGATGTCTCAAACTGTCTACGTTTTTATCGATTCCTGGGAGACCAGTAGTAGATTCCGAAGCACATCTGCAGGCATTCTGTAATCTGTGGACCTTCAGAGAGTTGATGAAACACAGAAATTGCATCAGGATTGAATACAACAGGCACCATGCGGATTTCTCTCCATGGGAGTAATGTCTCAAACCGTCTACGCTTTGATCGATTCCTGGGAGACCAGTAGTAGTTTCCGAAGCACATCTGGAGGCATTTTGTAATCTGTGGACGTTCAGAGTGTTGATGAAACACAGAAATTGCATCCGGATTGAATACAACAGGCACTATGCGGACTTTTTTCCATGGTATTAATGTCTCAAACTGTTTACGTTTTTATCGATTCCTGGGAGACCAGTAGTAGTTTCCGAAGCACATCTGGTGGCTTCCTGTAATCTGTGGACGTTCAGAGAGTTGATGAAACACAGACATTGCATCAGGATTGAATACAACAGGCACTATGCGGACTTTTTTCCATGGTAGTAATGTCTTAAACTGTCTACGTTTTTAT